>NW_018250726.1:54552-57009 GCF_001263595.1 Phalaenopsis equestris | reverse complement strand
TGTGTGTGTGTGTGTGTGTGTGTGTGTGTGTGTCTATATTTGTGTGTATATGTTTTTCTATATCTCTGTATGTATATGTATGTATTTGTATATATGTCTGTTTTACACGAGACGAGTCTGGACTCACTCATGCTCGGCTGTTTTACACCCCAGCCTACATGTACTATAAAGAGGCAATGCTAGAGATGTCAAACCTCCTGCGTCTCTTTAAATTAGAAATTATTTGCATAATTGTGTGAAAATAAATAAATAAAAGCAAATTCTGATAACTAAACTTTATCTCGAGCACTTTAATTAAAAATATTTTATTTCAGTTTAATTTATGATGTAAAAGACATCAATTATAAGATAAAAAATTAATGATGAATTTACATTGTAATTATATGAATCTGTCATTAATTTGAACCAAATGTCTCTTGTGCTAATGCTTTTTTAATCATATTTAACATATACATGATAAAAAAATGCCCCTCAACTAAAGTAAGCAAGTTCTCTATTAAAATTATCTACTGTATTAAGGTACATTTTTCTTGATGAAATTATCAATAAATAGGGGAAAGAAATACATGAATATAAAATTTAATGAGTACCCTTAAACGTAAACATATATTTTTCGTGTGATATTAAAGATTTTGGTGTTATAAATATAAAATTCAAAATTTATGTATTAGATAGAATTTTAGTGGTATTTATGTAAACGAACCTAAATAATAATAAGCAATCAAACTCAAGACCAGAGGGGACTTACAACTGAAAAACATATGACCGACCATGCAGCATATATATATATATATATATATATGTATATATAATTTGTTAACTTGATATTAAAATTTTGGCTCACCGCCCAACCGCCGAGGTGCCACCTCCATGGGAATGAGAAGAGACGCCGAAAGTAGAACGCTCATCAGAAGCAAAGGCTTGGAAGCCATTTTCTTCTTTCCTGTATATGCTGAGGAGGAAGAAGAAAGAAATTATAAGTCGATAAATCTCAGCCCTTTCTCGATCACAATTTATAGGACCGTCGCATGTATTGGGAGTGATTCACAGGTGCCCATCTTCCGGTTGGCAAGATCTCACAAATCATTCATTGATACGTGTTCGAGTAAATAAGATTATTAAATTCGAAGCGCAAGCAACGTGGGGTTCTGCATGCAGACATTTTTTAAGCAGATGAATTTCAAATTAAATATGTAAGCCATTTTCAATGAAAAAATCGAGAATTAAGATTTTACATGTGTGTGGTGTAGGTGAATTCTGATTAAATTTCTTTGAAAGTTTCAAAAGGATATACATTAAATTTTTAAAAAATAATATTTAAAAAAAATTTAAAATTATTTACTGCTCTCATATTATTATTAATTAGGTGGTTTAAATCTTACTCTTTCAAGAGTAACGTTACATTAACGGCTACATTAATGGTCAATATTCCATAAATTGTTTGATGGCAAGAAATTAGTCAGATTACATAAAGGGCAATAAGGGAATAAAATGATTTTGCTTTAATTATATAACCTATTTTCTCATTATATACCCTATTTTCAAAAAAAAAAAAAAAAAAAAAAAAACCTACATCATGAAGTCCACAATGAAAAAAACTGAAAAAAATTTAAAATCAATTTTAAAAAGGTCAAATTAAAGGTTATATATATATATTTCACCTTTTCACCCTCTTCCATTGCCAATCTACCTTCTTCTTGGACACACATGGTCAATAGCTCATTAATTGACCATTTGTCTTTATGTGTGTTATAAGAGATTTTGAAGGGTCCATATTGTTGGGGCAGAGTGTTCAGAATGAAATGAACCAGGAAAGATTCCGACATTTTAACTTCCAAAGCTTCAAGCTGAGCCGCTATATCCCTCATATGCATGATATGATCACGCACGCCTTTAATTTTGATGAGCTTCATGGATGAAAATTGCATAATTAAGGTGCTGGCCAAAGCCTTGTCAGATGTTGCAAACTGCTCATCGATGACTTTTAAAAGGTCCTTGACCTTATTATGCTGCTCGACAGAACCACGGATACCAGCAGATATCTTGGTCTTTATGAACATCATAGAGAGACGATTGGATCGCTCCCATTTTTCATAAAGATCAATAGCATCTGGAATGCTGGTTTCAGTAATGGTAGGTGGTTCGTCTTTTCTTATAGCATAATCAATATCCATCCATCCTAAATGGAGAAGAACTCTCTCTTTCCACACCTTATAGTTATCACCCTTTAATTCGGGAATATCACACTTAAAATCAGAAATGTTTGAAGGTTGAATAACTGCAAAAATTTTAAAAATACAAGCTCATTATTATTATTATTATTATTTTATTTTTGAGACCATAAAACAAAATATCATGTTTTACCAATGTAAATCATGCTCAAATTATTGAATCTAGTTTCATAGAACTTGCCTGTGGGCAAAAATTCTACTCAAATAAATTCATTTAACAACTTTA
>NW_018250726.1:44380-53589 GCF_001263595.1 Phalaenopsis equestris | reverse complement strand
CACATTATGGAATGTTACTAAATTCATGTGTTGAACTTAGACACTATATGAACCACATTCTGAAAATTATTTCTCTTAAAAACACCAAGGAATTCCAACGGTTATTGAAATTAATTTGAGAATTTCAATGGGTATTGAAATTAATTTGGGAATTCCAAAGGGTATTGAAATTAATTTGGGAATTCCAAAGGGTATTGAAATTAATTTGGGAATTCCAAAGGGTATTGAAATTAATTTGGGAATTCCAAAGGGTATTGAAATTAATTTGGGAATTCCAAAAGGTATTGAAATTAATTTGGAAATTTAAAGGGTATTGAAATTAAAAAAGAGTTTTAATTAATTTGGGAATTCTAAAAAAAATCCCAACATGATATTCTTTTAATTCTATGTCTGTGTTTTGGTATGGTTCGGTCGGTTGATTCAGCCTGGTTGATTGTCTTTGATCACTAGTGTGGAGTCTTTGGGGGTCTCCTCGATATGGTCAAAAATAATGTGCAAAGTTGGATCTTCCTTCTGATCAGCTCTATGGAGGGATAGGTTATCACATCAACCCAGCTTTCATGTAGTAGATGGTTCAGACATTCATTTGTCTCATTTTTGTTCGGATGGCTCGTTCTTGGATCTATATATCGTTTTCTTGTCAGCTTCCCGACTTGGTCTTTTTTGGCTTAATTGGCTTTGTTCATTCGACCAAGTGGATCTCACGATCTTCTGGAGGTTCTCATCTCGTTTTCATTCAAACGGTTCATGCTTGGATCACCCAGTCAACCTCTCGACTTGTTCTTTCTTGGCATAATTGACTTTGCTTGTTATGTCAAGTGGGTCTCATAATCTTCTGGTGGTGGATGATTCCGACTGTTTATATGCAACAGTATAACAATGTAGTTGATTATATTTTTCACTTATTTTTCCTTACTTTGCAACAGTACCAAAAACTTGATCTTAAAAAAAATAAGAATTTAACTTTGTAACTTAATATATATTGGGATACTACGCAAGTATACTAATTATTATCAAGTAAATTAGGACTTTTTGATTGTCCCGAATATCGAACGCACAATGATTGCTTACAGTGTGCGATAATTAAAGTAACAAACTTTGTACTCTTAAAAGAAAAATAAACTATAGTTTTTATGACAAGAATAAAATTTAAACTCTTTTTATTTTTAATGTTCTTAAATGAAATAAAAACTTATTAAAGATAACTTGATTTTATGTAAAAGAAAAGCACTAAATGTGAAATATCTTTCTCCTTATCATGAATCAGTAATAAGTATTGGAATTCTGCTGTGAAAGTATTCAAATTGTGTTGTGCTAAATATGAGCAAGATTATTCTTTACCCTTACAAGAGATGCTATAAAGAACATTGACTAATTTAAAATTTGAATTATTTTGAAGACTGGTTAGATAGAGAAGATATTAGTTCTCACTCTAGAGTTCTATTGGTTCCCTCCACCTGGGACATAACATCTCGTATCAAAACCTAAAACAATAAACCAGGTTGGGGGCTTTAGCCTATCACTCTAAAGTCCTCCAACTCTACACCCTTCAAAGATTATTTCCCTATTAATTTGCATTCAATAATATGAACTACATTCTCATTCATACAATCCCATGTGATTTTTTCCAATTGTTGACTGAGACAACATCATCACGGTTCTTACATGTTCTCACAATAAATTTTAATATCTAGATGGGTCACATGAAGAAGTAAATGAAGTGCATGGAATTAAATCATCCCAACTTCTTACAACATTAAAGATTAATACTTTCCACAACTTCCATCCAACACTTTATTTACTTATCATTTTAAACAAAAAGATAATGAAAATAACGTAGAATTCATGAAGAAAATAAAACAACACTTTAGTTTAAAAGTAGAAATCATTGTCAAACCAACAAGAAAACTCAATGAAAACCAAATGTCGTAACAAAAAGATAGAAACTTATTTCAAATCCTCCACCAAACTCTTGAAGTTCCTTTGAATCTCTTCTCTTCTTACAACACTCTTAACTCTCTAAAACTAGAAACTAAAGCTAAAATAAAAGGAAAAATTAAGGTAAATTTTTGGTGCCTGAAACAAATCCCAATTATGACTCGGGACATGTGGTTCCGGGGGTTCGAGGTATGATCATTTAATTTGAGATAGAATGTTAATTTTTACTTTAATTATACTAATAAAACAAACATAATCTATAATTTACAAAGGTTCTTCTATTGGTTGTCAGAGCTTCTCCAGTAGATCAGACAGATTTTTGAGGTTTGTGACAGACATCGATTAGGGGACGTGTTCACCACAACACGGAAGAAGGGCATTAGAGGCCCAAGTGAGTGGGTGAAGATATCTAGGCTGATTTGAATGGACCTTGGGCCCTTAGGACTATAAGAGGAAAATACATAGAAACTAGTAGAATTGAATGATAGAGGAAGCCAAAGAGATCGCACTCCACATTGAATGTTCGATCCTCATACTGAGCACTACCGAAGACTGGTAAGATTATCTCAAAATTTAAAAACTTAAGAATTAATGCAATTGTGTGATACTTACCATTATCTGATGTACACAAACAAAGCAGCTTGACCGAGAGTTATCTAATATAGAGTTGCATGTCCCGACTCATCAGCACCCGGGCATGAAGCTGTAGGTCTACGACCCTCTCGCCGTGTAAATGTAAGTAAAAATAAAATATAATATCCGCCTTTTTATGACTATGGAATATTTAAAATAACAAGTAATATTTGATTTTAATACAAAAGGAGTGTGAGCAGCTTTGGAAGAGGCAGAGGGAGATGACGAGTCAGACCTTGACATTCATGAACGACAATGGAACCATTCTACCACTGTTGAGTATGAATTTGAGCTATGGACATAGGCGACAGGAAAGAAGAATGGAGGGTGTACAACCT
The DNA here is from genome assembly GCF_001263595.1 of Phalaenopsis equestris. Classification (NCBI taxonomy): domain Eukaryota; kingdom Viridiplantae; phylum Streptophyta; class Magnoliopsida; order Asparagales; family Orchidaceae; genus Phalaenopsis; species Phalaenopsis equestris. The sequence goes on along the minus strand of NW_018250726.1, from coordinate 50,680 downwards.
AGGCACAAAAGGTATTGCATTTGACGCTCAGCGCTCCCGTGTAACTGTGGGTGGCTTTAGCTTGTTACATGCTCGACATGACGAACTTGTCAAGCGAGTCAACGCGATGAATAAAAAACTCTTACAGATGCATGAAGGGGAGCTGATGGTTACAAAAGGTATAGGATGCCTAACAGAGAGTTTTGATCATCAACACAAATGACATAAGAGTGTTGTCGAGGAAGATGTGGAGGACCATGAGGAGGGTGAGGAGATGGATAAGGATATGCTTTATCTGTTTGACAATGTTCCCATACCATAAAGGTTGATTTTTTTTTTCATATTGTTTAAGTGAACTTTCAATTTCAATAGTTATGATTTTTGAACATTCAAATCCACATTTCCTTAATTACATTTGGAATCATTCTTTAGACATGTAGGTGATTCCTTCTTTTAAAGAATGATTTGAATGTTGGTGAAGTAGTGATGATCAACAACATGTCACCTTCCATATGACAATGGTTTATGCTTTTAAACTAAAGTGTGGACTTGTTTTCTTCATGAATTCTTAGTAGTTTTCCTTATCTATTTCCTTAAAATGATAAGTAAATAAAATGTTGGATGGAAGTTGTGGAGAGTATTAATCTTTAATGTTGGAAGAAGTTGTGATGATTTAATTCCATGCACTTCATTTAATTCTTGATCTAGCACATTTAGATGTTAAAATTTGTTGTGAGAACATGTAAGAACGGGGATGATATTATCTCAGTCAACAATTGGAAAGAATCACATGAGATTGTATGAATGAGAATGAAGTTCATATGATTGAATGCAAATAAATAGGAAAATAATCTTTGAAGGGTGTAGACTTGAAGGACTTTAAAGTGAGAGGCTAAAACCCCCAACATGGTTTATTGTTTTAGGTTTTGATGCGAGATGTTAGCACACATGTGGAGAGAACCGAGGAAACTCTAGAGTGAGAGCTAGTATCTTCCTTGCCTAACCGATTTTCAGAACTATTCAAACTTTAAATTAGCCAATGTTCTTTATAGCATCTCTAGTAAGGGTAAATATAATATTGTTCTTATTTGACACAACACAATTTGAATACTTCCAAACCAGAATTCTTATATTTATTATTGATTCATGATAAGGTGAAAAATATTTTGTATTTAGTACTTTTCTTTTACATAAACTCAAGTTATATTTAATAAGTTTTTATTTCATTTAAAAACATTAAAAATACTAAAATAAGTTTAAATTTTATTCCTGTGATAAAAACTATAGTTTAAGTATTTATCTTCTTAAAGTAGAAATTTTGTTACTTTAATTATCGCATACTGTGAATAATCCTCGTGGGTTCGACATTCGAGGCTTAATAAAAAAGTCCTTGTTGACCTCATTTTTTGTTGAGGTCTAGTTTTTCCTTTTTAGTAGCCTAAGGTCCAGCCATAAGACTTTTCTGTTGACTATTCTTAGAAAAGTAGAAAAGAAACCCTCACCATTAGAAATTCTAAACTCCTCCCTGCTCAACTTGAAGCTCTATATATTGATCATAACCTCTAGTACTTAGTAGGTGGGGCACTATGTGGGAGCTCAAGGAGAGTTCCCATAGGACTGTTGGACCTTAAGGTTGACCCTAGGTGTTGGTCTAGATCTAAGGTACTCACCTCACTCACAAATACAAACCCAAAATTTCTTGACTTTGATCCCTTGATCTTTTGGGAGACTTGTGTAGATGGTCCCCTAAACCTGTGAGCCCTAAGCTAGGGTTTAGCTAAAACAAGTGCATAAAGGACCCAAATGGGGTTTCCATTAGTTTATGGCTTATTTATAGTGGTTGGCATTCCAATTTTACCAAAAATGCTCAACTTGGCTTTTTGCCCCTAAACTCCCCCAAATTACCTAAGCACCCTTGAAACCCTAAATTTGGCCAAAATTTCCAAATTTATCCAAAATACCAAAATTATTCAAAAATTATTTCAAACCTTTTGAAAACATCCAAATTACGAAAAATAACAAAAACTTGCCAAATTACTAAAGTGCCCCTCCTTAGCCCAAAATTTCAAAAAATTCCAAAAAAGACCAAAAACTCCCAAAACCTTCCAAATATTCTCAATTTCATTTTTCTCAACTATCACATGACCCAATTTGACCAATTTGACCATTTTGGCCAAAACCCCCAAATTGCCTTTAAATGCCCAATTTTCTCCAAATTCACCTAAAATATCCATCAATTTGGTCACAAATTTCCCTAATTTCAATCCTAAACTCAAATTCACCTTTCATAGGACCAACATAAACCAAATTAAAGCTCAATTGGCCCATGCTTTAAGCCCAAATTTGATCTTGGTCAAACCGCCAGTTTTGGCCATATGACTTGATCTCACCAAATTGACCTCATGGCCTGCTCAATTTGCCATAATTTATGCTATAAACTCTTCATAACATTCCTACACATCAAACTTGACCCTCAATTGTCCTTGGTGAAGCCTCAATTTCACTTAATTTTGACATAAGTCCAAAAAAGCCCCAATCCCCAATTTTGCCCTAAATTGGCTATATCCCCAAATTTCACCAAATTGATTGCTTTAGCCCCAAAATTGGCACCCAATTTATGTTGAATTATACAAGGGGAGTGTGAGCGGCTTCAGGAGAGGCAGAGGGAGATGACGAGCCAAACCTTGACATTCACCAACAATAATGGCAACCATTCTACCACCGCTCAGTCTGATTTTGAGCTACGGACCCAGGCGACAGGCAAGAAGAATGGAGGGTATACAACCTAGGCACAAAAGGTATTGCATTTGAGGCTTAGCGCTCTCATGTTACTGTGGGTGGCCCTAGCTTGTTACATGCTCGACATGAGGAACTTGTCAAGCGCGTCAACACGATGAACAAAGAGCTTTGACAGAAGCATGAAAGCCAGCTGATGGTTACAAACATTCTAAGATGCCTAACAGAGTGTTTCGATCATCGACAAAAATGGCATAAGAGTGTTGTCGAGGAGGATGTGGAAGACCAGGAGGAGGGTGAGGAGATGGATAAGGTTTTGCTTTATGTGTGTGATAATGTTCTCATACCATAAAGGCTGATTTTTTTCATATCGTTTAAGTGAACTTTCAATTTCAATAGTTATGATTTTTGAACATTCAAATCCACATTTCCTTAATTACATTTGGAATCATTCTTTAGACATGTTGGTGACTTCTTTTTTTAGCTATGATTATAAATAAGTATTTTATTATGATGCTTGTATTTGTTATGTGCAAGCATGTATAAATCTAATCGCTCTTTTATATATTTATTTTTTTGATTCTTACAGGTTTGCGTCATACTAGCATCGTAAAATCTGACACAAACTTTACAATCACCTACACGATAATTGGTGTTACTATCCCACGCAAAAAAAAAAAAAAAAAAAAAAAAAATCACACAAAACACTTTCAAAAGGCACCCTTAACTTGCTGCAATTCTCAGATATTTCGTATTATTTTTACGGCTGATCTCAAAACTAACGAATAAAATTCAAATACTACATTCTACAAGAATTAGGGAGCTATTCGGTAATCCTTTTTCTTGTTGGCAAGCCTAAATGATTGAATTTTTACGCCTTGTTTCACAACAAACAAAGAACACTCTAGCCTTATTAATCTCCACTGAATTTCCTATGCAAGATCTCATTGATTTTAATTACATAAGTATGACAAACATTCCATTTATAAAGTAAAACTTGAAAAAAAAAAAAGGGGCATTTACATGCAAAGCACTTATATCTTAGGTATTGGCATATCTAACACCAAGACTTTACCTTTTATATTTATACTCACATGAGACATATCACTATACTAACTTTTAAAAAGTAAAATACACCTTTTCATGTATAAATAAGATGGCATATATGTGTAAAAACTGAAGTTCAGGTGTTAGATATATAAATACATTAGAACTGAGTGGTAAGGGATGTAGATCTTCCTAAAAATAATGCATTAATTGATCAGCCGGACATTCATAAAATCTAGGGATATATTGCAATTGGGGCTGTCAATTTGGCTCGTTGTTCGTGAACAGCTCGTGTGCGGCGTGGCCCCCCATATGGTGGCGGCCCATATGGTGGGGGCCACCACTATCACCGCCCAACCGCCGGGCTGCCACCTCCATGGAAATATAAAGGGACACAGAAAGCAGAACGCCTATCAGAAGCAAAGCCTTGGAAGCCATTTTCCTCTTTCCTGTATATGCTGAGGTAGAAGAAGAAAGAAATTATAAGTCGATAAATCTCAGTCCTTCCTCGATCACTATTTATAGGACTGTCGCATCTAATGGGAGTGATTCACATGTGTCCATCTTCTGGTTGGGAAGATCTCACAAATCATTCATTGATACGTGTTCGAGTAAAAAAGATTATCAAATTCAAAGCACAAGCAACGTGGGAGTTCTGCATGCAGAAATTTGTTAAGCGGATGAATTTCAAATTAAATACGAAAGCCATTTTCAATGAAAAAATAGAGAATTAAGATTTTACATGTGTGTGGTGTACGTGATTTCAGATTAAATTCATTGAATATTTCAAAAGGATATACATTAATTTTTTTTTTTAAATTTAAAATTACTGCTCTCACATTATTATTAATTAGGTGGTTTAAATCTTACTCTTTCAAGAGTAACGTTACATTAACGGCCAAAATTCCATAAATATTTTGATGGCAAGAAATTAGTCAGATTACATAAAGAGCTATAAGGGAATAAAATGATTTTAAGGGGGGTCATGTTTAAGCCTATTCTCTCGAAAAGGAAAACCAACATCATTAATTCCACAGTGAAAAAAGTTAAGAAAAATTTAAAATCAATTTTAACAAGGTCAAATTAAAGGTTATATATATATATATATATATATATATATATATAAGTTCTATTAGAAAACTTCAGAGGATTGATTGGGGGAGAAGTTTGAGATAAGTTTTTGAACTTTTTTTAAGATTTGTTATGTAAATTTGGTTTATATATATATATATATATGATGTTTTATTTATTTTTTATTTAATTTTTTTTGCATTATGCTATTCTGTTAATTCTATGTCTGAGTTTTCGTATGGTTCGGCCTGCTGATTCTGCCTGGTTGACTGTCTTTGCTCACTAGTGTGGAGTGTTTGGGGGTCTCCTCGATATGGTCAAAGATATTGTGCGGAGCTGGATCTTCCTTTGGATCAGCTCTATGGAGGGATAAGTTATCACATCAACCCAGCTTTCCTGTTGTAGATGCGTCGGCACTATTTTGGTTAAGGAGTTGCCTGTAGGAAGCTGTCGGTCACCGGAATCGAAATCTTGTCACCCGCTTCGGAAGTACATTTAAGTTTAAAAAATTATGAAATCAAACTAACCTAATATTTTTATAGTTTAAATGAAGGAGTGTTATATCTCAAATCATGTATCTATCCCGAAGGATAAACACAAGATTTGAGGATGAGGCTCGATCAAATAAACTAAAAAATATATGACGTCCGTCTGGTCTGTGAAATCGTTTTATTTGCCGACAATTTCCTCTATTTATTTGTTTCCTATAAGGGCAAACCCCCATAGTTAATTACATCCTACATGATCGAAGTCATCTAAGAAAACTCTCGATAAAAATCAAGAAATATTATCTTCAAGGATTCAAAGGAAAGAACTTTTCAATGAAATCAGACAATGAGGTGTGAAATGGGATTGACTCAAATTGGGAGCATTTAGTTTTTGGAATCCAAATGAGGAAGAACTAGGGGATGTCATGGATCTAGAGGAGAACCTCGGTGACTTCCTGGTCTATCCTATTGTTTGGCTTCAGTTTTGAGAAGAAATTATTTAAGTATTTCATCCTGTCAATTTTATTAATTTAGGGCTTATATTCGTGTGAAACGATCACACAAATAGCCTGGAAGATGTGAGGATTTAGGTCTTAACGAACGTCAACCGCAGAATCCTAATACGAGTTAGGGCTTAGATTGCACAACATGGTTGTGCAAAGGCCTAAAAATGAGTTGAGGATTTATGTTGCATAAGCAGACAACCTCGAAATCCGATGGCTTGGTTGTTTAATTGTAAGGAATGAATTGGTTTAGCTAGTAAAGTCATGTTTTGCTATTGAAGATGGCCATGCTGCCCACCATGCTAGCTCCAAGCTCCTTGCCGTGACGAGTTTGAGTTTTCTATGGCGTCAAGTTGGTGTCAAGTTATGATATCAAATCGGGTGGCTCTATGGTTGTAGTTCTTTAAATTTTCATGGGGGATGTTAAAGTTGATTAGAGCGACACCAGTTATGATCCTACGGTTCCCTGTTCCCTC
>NW_018250726.1:35473-44037 GCF_001263595.1 Phalaenopsis equestris | reverse complement strand
GCATCATTGTTTAGCATGCAAGTTTTGCAAGTATAAAAAGTACAAGAAAGACAGCACTGTAAACTATAAAAAACGTACTTGGCGAGTCTTCTCGTTCCATCACCTGAAACTTAAAATGCATGTGAGGGTAGTTCATGTAATGGCAGAGAAGTAAAGTTTTGGTAGTTTTCCTACCCTATGTCATATCTAGATGGGGCCCAGAGTTTAATTAAGGATGATTTTGTTAAGCAAAACATATTAAGTTTAGTAGACCTCTGAGGTATCTAACAGGTTAGGAGGAAGAAGCAGGTCCATGCTTCCCTCTTATCACCTGGTGAAAAGCCTCGAGCTCATTTAAACATATTATGTTGCTTAATAATTCATCCTATGAATGTCTTAATGCTCAATGAACATTGATGTCCTAATTATCCCTAAGAGTAGAGTAATTATCATTTGTAATTTAATTTTGAAGATTAAATGAGGATTAGAAAAGCAAACATAGCTAAAATTTAAGACCTTTAAAACACCACAAGCCCAATTAGGACCAAAATTTGGCTAAGTGTTCCAACAACACTAGCTTGCTCCCATTGATGTCCTAATTATCCCTTTAAAGGGGGCAATCTAGTGTTGTTGGAACACTTAGCCAAATTTTGATCCTAATTTCCTAATTGTTTTGATCCTAATTGGGCTTGTGGTATTTTAAAGGTCTTAAATTTTAGCTATGTTTGCTTTTCTAATCCTCATTTAATCAGTCTTTATTTAACTTAGATCACTACCAATCCCATAAGATCTAGGTGAGTGTCTTACTTAATTTGGAAAATGTTAAGTCTTAGGTGACCATGACTCATTATTTGAATTTCATTTAAAAATCAAATAGGGGTATTAAATTGATTAATTATTGACTTCAAAAGTCATACGTCTAAGTTCTAGGTTCATTTAACTTTAATAAACCTCCAAATTTTAAATAATTTAGAAATTTATTAATTTATCCTTTTAATTAGGAAAGTGAGGTTGGATTCTAACAATTAATCCTTTTTAGTTTCAATCATCCAAACAAGCTGACTAAGATCAGAGGTTGCCCATTTCCCTCTTTGAATTAATCCTAAATGTTAATTAAGGCCAAATTCCTAAAATTACACTTTTGCCCCTAAGGCTCTAACACTTCATAATTTGTCAAATTCAAATCAAATGAATTTAAAATTTTTATCCCACCTCATTCATGGGTCAATTAAGACATCAGAGAATAAATTTAATTTTTCAAAATTTAATTTAATTTATATAATTATTTTCATGCAAAAATGAGATTTTCAAAGAAAATTTGCTAACTTGACCAAGGTGAAGCCTAATCACTTGAAATTTTACTGGAGGTAGACCTTGACTAGAGAGCCATTTGGACAAAATTTCAAGATTTTTTGAATTTTATTTGAAGTATTATAATTATTTTAAGTTCTGGGGATTTGTTAAATATAAAATATTTTAAATGGGGAAAATTAAGTTTTATTTTTTTTTTTAAATCTCCTTAAGGTCATAGAACCCAGAGAAGCAAATTTTAAATTTTTTTGGTTTTTCTTTGATTTATTGGAATTATTTTAGTGGAAATCTATTTTTTAGCCTTTAAAAATTATTTTAATCTTCAAAATACAATAACTTTATTTAGAAAACCAGGAAAAATATTTCAATTGCTTCTAAATTCTTATAGAACAATTTAGAATATTTCCATTAATTTTATTATTTTTGTAATTTTTATTAATTTTAAATTATTTAAATAATTAAAATGGCTTAAAAAATTAAGTTTTTATTTTAAACATTTATTTTTTTTATAAAATTCCTCTGGTCACAGAGAACTCAAAAATAAGATTTCATAATATTTTGAGTTATATTTTGATCATTAAAAATCATTTTAGTGCTAAAAAGTGCTAAAAAGAATATTTAACTTGAAAAATCAATTTTGACCATCAAATGGACTCAAAATGCTTTGAAATTTTTATGGGGATTTCTTTGGATCTTAATTAATAGTGGAGATAAAAAATCAAGTCATTTTGATGTTTGTGTTTTCCAAAATTAATTGCCATATTGTTTTAGGATTTAGGCAAATTAGGTTTATTTTGAATGACTTGGCTCATGAGAAATTTTTTAAAAGGTACTCTGGTCATTATAAACCTTGCAAAATTTTTTTGGATTTTTCTAAGCAACATGCTAATTATTATGATTAATTTAAGCAAATAATGTACATAAATTTGAAAAATATGAATCTTAGTCTAGAGGTCTTCTCTGGCTTTATAAAAAGCAGAGAATATTTCCCTTGACAGATGCTACAACATGTCCCTCCAAACTTCATATTTCTGTGATTACTATTTAATTACTTATGATTTAAAATAATTTTAGAGTATTTAAGTAATTTAAAAATAAATAGTGAGAAACTGTTTTTGATTTTTAGTCTACAATCTTCTCCTCTGTTCACTGAGTAAGAAGATATTTTTCTTTTATTTTTATCATTTTTCTACACTAAGATATGGATTTTTTAAGTTAAGGGTCTTTTTCTGAATTTTTGAATTCCCTATTTATCTATTTAAACGTGCGGCGCCACATCATCCTAGGCAACTCCGAAGCTTCATGCGGCGTGCTCCCGTTCGACGCCTCCATCCACTTCAGCGCTGACTTGACCCGTAGTTTATGTCCCGAAGCGCTCTCTGGCTTCATCTTGACCGTACATCTGATACACGCTTGATCAAATGACGCTCCGTCATCGTCCCCGATAGCCTAGCCTGAGAACTGTCCATCTTCCAAGCTTGATATCTCCTTGGCTCTGAGAATGGAAGCTTCAATCAGAGATGCTCGGTACGTTCATTGAGATCTAAGGAGGCTAAGGATTGAGCCTCTCACTGTGGTGTAAGGTCTAAGTATGAATTCGACCAAGCTCGATTTCAGGTGTTGGTCTAAAGCTATGTTAGGGGCTCTTTCAGAGGGGTATTTGATGGGGATTTGTCTTCTCTTATTGTTGTGAAGGTGTGGGCACAAGTAATTGGAGTTTGGTGGAGTTTTAAGGGATGTTATGTTTCTGCCCTAATTTTCGAGCTCAAAATTAGGGTTACACAGAAGGAATTAGGGCAATGGAGTGTTTGGATTGCACTGTGGAGGTTTTAAGGAAGCTCAGGGAGTGATTTGGAGGTCTCTCTCTGAGAAAATTTTGGCACACCTCTCATGGTCGTGGGGGGGAAGCTTTTATAAAAATGGCTAAGGGGTGGCTGTCATGGCCAATTGAGGGGTGAAAATGGTGCTTAGGTGGAGGGCAGAGAGGCTCTAACATCTCTCTTGGTTTGATTTGGGTGAAGTTCAAGAGGAGGTGGTCCTTGTTTTTGGCTTCTCCAGTGAGTAGGGCGGGCGCAGAGGGAGGTGGCTAGGAGCTCAGGGAACCCAAGGGAATATGTCACAACAATTTAATGGGCTAAGGTTTAGTTTTGGCAAAACGATCTTAAGCCTAAGCATATTTGGAAAACATATCCCTTAATTTAGGGGTCCATTGGCCCATGGCTCACTTAGCTTGGGTTAGGTGAGTTTTGGCCCAGTCTTAGGGTCTAACTAATGACTGTGGAGTTATTAATTTGATGGCATTGGGGTGGTTAGACTACATTTAGTGCATGGGTCCATGTGGGTGCAAATGACCAAAAAATGGCTTTGGGCTAGGTTAGCCAAGTCAATTGTTCCAAATAAATTTTGAATTTGGTGTAAGTGATTGTAAGGAACAATTTTGGTGAAGGATGAAAAGGGTTTTGAGTTCAATTAGAGGGTCAATTTGAAGGATTTTGGAGATTTTGTCAATTTGGGCATGTTGAGCTAGACTTGGGTCTAGATTAGGTTAGCCTTGGGCTAAGTCCAAATTTATGGTTGAAAATGGTCAATAGAAACCTCATGAAGAGTTTTCAACATAAATTGGGTGTCAATTTTGGGGTTAAGGCCTTCAATTTGATGAAATTATGTCATGTGGCAAAAAGTGGGGCTTTGATCTAAATCAAAATTGGGCTCAAGGAATGAGCCAATTGAGCTTGGATTTGGTTTATTTTGGTCACATTGAAGGTTAATTTGAGTTTGAGATTGAAATTTGGGGAGATTGAGATCAAATTTATTGACATTTAGTTTAATTTGGGGAAATTTGGGTCTTTAAAGGCAAATTTATGGGGTCTTGGTCAAAGATGGTCAAATTGGCCAAATTGGGTCATGTGGTAGTTGAGAAAAATGAAATTAGGAATATTTTTAATATTTTGGAAATTTTAGGATTTTTTAAAATTTTTGAAATTTTGACCCCGTGAGGGGCATTTTGGTAATTTGGGAATTTTTTGTGATTTTGGGTAATTTGGGTGTTTTCAAAAGGTTTGAAATGATTTTTTAACATATTTTTAACATATTTGGGTATTTTGGATAAATTTGAGAATGTTGGCCAAATTTAGGGTTTCAAGGGTACTTAGGTAATTTGGAGGAGTTTAGGGGCAAAAGGCCAGACTGAGTATTTTGGGTAAAATTGGGGAAATAACCACAAAAAGTAAGCCATGGACTAATGGAAACCCCATTTGGGTCCTCTGTGTACTGGTCTTAGCTAAACCCTAGCTTAGGGCTAGTATGTTTAGGGGACCATCTACATGAGTTTCCCAAAGGCTCAAGGGACCAAAGTAAGGAAATTTTGGGTTTAGGGTAGCGAGTGATTGTGAGTGAAGTGTGTGCCTTAGCTCTAGACCAACACCCAAGGTCAACTCTAAGGTAAAATAGCCCTATAGAAACTCTCCTTGAGCTCCCCCATAATGACCCCACCTACTAAGTGCTAGAGGTTAGGACCAATATGTGGAACTTCAAATTGAGTAAAGAAGAGTTTAGAATTTCTAATGGTGGGGGTGTCTTTTTCTAGTTCTTTAAGAATAGTCAATAGGAAAGTCCTATGGCTAGAACCTAGACTACTAAAGAGAAAGACTTGACCTCAACCAAAAGTGAGGTCAACAAGATGGCTCAAACCTTCATTTGTCTCATTTTTGTTCAGATGGCTCGTTCTTGGATCTCTATATCGTCTTCTTGTCAGCTTCCCGACTTGGTCTTTTTTGACTTAATTGGCTTTGTTCGTTCGACCAAGTGGATCTCACGATCTTCTGGAAGTTCTCATCTCGTCTTCATTCGGATGGTTCGTGCTTGGATCATTTAGTCAACCGCTCGACTTGTTCTTTTTTGGCATAATTGACTTTACTCGTTATGTCTGGTGGGTCTCATAATCTTTTGGTGGTGGATGATCCCGACTGTTTATATGCAACAGTATAATAATATATTTGATTATATTTCTTACTTATCTTTTCTTACTTTGCAACAACACCAAAAATTTGATCTTGGAAAAATGAAAATTTAACTTTTTAACTTAATATATATTAGGATACTACGCAAGTATACATATCATTATCAAGTAATATATGATTTCTTTATTAAGCCTCGAATATCGAACACACATGGATTGTTCACAGTATGCGATAATTAAAGTAACAAACTTTCTACTTTAAAAAGACAAATACTTAAACTATAATTTTTATCACAAAAATAAAATTTAAACTCTTTTTAGTATTTTTAATGTTTTTAAATGAAATAAAAACTTATTAAAGATAACTTGAGTTTATGTAAAAGAAAAGCACTGAATAAGAAATATTTTTCTCCTTATCATGACTCAATAATAAGTATAAGAATTCTATTGCGGAAGTATTCAAATTGTGTTGTACCAAATAAGAGGAATATTATTCTTTACCCTTACTAGAGATGCTATAAAGAACATTGAGTAATTTAAAGTTTAAATAGTTCTAAAGACTGGTTAGACAGGGAAGATATTAGCTCTCACTCTAGAGTTCCCTCAGTTTCCTTCACCTGGGGACTAACATCTCGTATCAAAACCTAAAACAATAAACTAAGTTGGGGGCTTTAGCCTATTGCTCTAACGTTCTCCAACTCTATACCCTTCAAAGATTATTTCCCTATTTATTTTCATTCAATCATATGAACTACATTCTCATTCATACAATCTCGTGATTCTTTCTAATTGTTGATAATTGTTGATTAAGACAATACCATCCCAGTTCTTACATGTTCTTACAAAAAATTTCAACATATAGATAGGCCAGATCAAGAAGTAAATGACATGTATGAAATTAAATCATCACAACTTGTTCTAACATTAAAGATTAATACACTCCACAACTTCCATCCAACACTTTATTTAGTTATCATTTTAAGGAAAAAGATAAGGAAAACTACAAAAAATTCATGAAGAAAACAAAACAACACTTTAGTTTAAAAGAAGAAATCATTGTAAAATTAATAAGAAGACTCAATGAAAACCAAATGTCATAACAAAAAGATAGCAATTTATCTTAAATTCTCCATCAAATACTTGAAGTTCCTTTGAATCTTTTCTTTTCTTACAACACACTTAACTCTCTAAAACTAGAAACTAAAACTAAAATTAAAGGAAAAATTAAGGAAGACTTTTGGAGCCTGAAACAAATCCCAATTATGACTCAAGACATGTGATTCCAGAGGTTTGAGGTATGATCATTTAATTTAAGCTAGAATGTTAATTTCTACTTTATTTAAACTAATAAAACATACATAATTTATAAGTTACAGAAGTTCTTCTATTGGTTGTCGAAGCTTCACCAGTAGATCCGACAGATTTTTGAGGTTCGGGACAGGTATCGATTTGGGAGCGTATTCAGTTCACCACAACACGGAAGAAGGGCATTAGAGGCCCAAGTGAGTGGGTGAAGATATCTAGGCTGATTTGAATGGACCTTGGGCCCCTTAGGAATATAAGAGGAAAAGACATACAAACTAGTAGAATTGGATGATAGAGGAAGCTAGAGGGGTCGCACTCCATATTGAATGTTCAATCCTCATATTGAGCACTATCGAAGACTGGTAAGACTAACTCAAAATATAGAAACTTAAGAATTAATGCAATTGTGTGATTCTTACCATTATCTCATGCACACAAGCAAACAGCTTAACCGAGAGTCATGCACTACAGAGTTGCATGTCCCGACACATCAGCACCCGGGCATGAACCTATAGGTTTACGACCCTCTCGCCGTGTATATGTAAGTAAAAATAAAATATATTATCCACCTTTTTATGACTATGAATATTTCAAATAACATGTAATCTTTGATTTTAATTTTACAAGAGGAGTGTGAGCGTCATTGGGAGAGGCAGAGGGAGATGACGAGCCAGACCTTGACATTCAACAACAATAATGACAACCATTCTACCACTGCTCAGTCTGATTTTGAGCTACGGACTCAGGAGACAGGCAAGAAGAATGGAGGGTGTAAAGCCTAGGCACAAAAGGTATTGCATTTGAGGCTGAGCGCTCTCATGTTACTGTGGGTGGCCCTAGCTTGTTACATGCTCGACATGAGGAACTTGTCAAGCGGGTCAACGCGATGAACAAAGAGCTTTGACAGATGCATGAAAGCCAGATGAAGGTTACAAACGTTCTAAGATGCCTAGCAGAGTGTTTCGATCATAGACACAAATGGCATAAAAGTGTTGTCGAGGAGGATGTGGAGGACCAGGAGGAGGGTGAGGAGATGGATAAGGATTTGGTTTATGTGTTTCTGTTTGACAATGTTCCCATACCATAAAGGTTGATTTTTTTTTTCATATTGTTTAAGTGAACTTTCAATTTCAATAGTTATGATTTTTGAACATTCAAATCCACATTTCCTTAATTACATTTGGAATCATTCTTTATACATGTTGGTGATTTCTTTTTTTTGCTATGATTATAAATAAGTATTTTATTATGAAGCTTGTATTTATTATGTACAAGCATGTGTAAATCTAATCGCTCTTTTATATATTTATTTTTTTTGCTTCTTACAGGTTTGTGTCGTACTAGCATCGTAAAATATGACACAAACTTTACAATCACCAACACGATAATTGGGGTTACTATCCCGCGCAAAAAAAAAAAAAAAAAAAAAAAAAAAAAAAAAAAAAAAAAAAAAAAAAAAAAAAATTGCTTCGAACTGGGACCGACGTAAATTTGCGTCAACCTTATGTGAACGCAAACAAGATGTTGCCGATGAAAATTCTACAAACGATTTAATCGACGCTAATTCTGACGTAAATAAAAATCCAATGCAAATGTGAAGGATACCACATCTAGCAACACCCATTTTATCGTTAAATTTTTTTGACCCAAATAAGATGCAGATGGAGATTTGGGTGAGAAATATACTTGATTGGCTTCGAGAAATGTCCGACCCTAATCTTCCCAATTCTTGCGGTTATACCATTTATTATACTCTACCAAAGAGGTTTTATCATGGAAACCCAATCAAGTATGGTATACTATATATCATTTATTATATCCTTACAAAGATGTTTTATTTTAGAAACATTAAACACTTCATAACTTATTTTTATTTACACATGCTATCACGTTCTTAATTATTCAAAATATTAGCATTTGATGAAGTGTTCTCAAAGTGATCATCCATTTTAGCAAAGGTGTCCATTGGCTCCGCAGCGGTGGTCGGGATGATGGCCGCCACCCTCGCCGG
>NW_018250726.1:23371-35331 GCF_001263595.1 Phalaenopsis equestris | reverse complement strand
GTGGCCCCCCATATGGTGGCGGCCCATATGGTGGGGGCCACCACTATCACCGCCCAACCGCCGGGCTGCCACCTCCATGGAAATATAAAGGGACACAGAAAGCAGAACGCCTATCAGAAGCAAAGCCTTGGAAGCCATTTTCCTCTTTCCTGTATATGCTGAGGTAGAAGAAGAAAGAAATTATAAGTCGATAAATCTCAGTCCTTCCTCGATCACTATTTATAGGACTGTCGCATCTAATGGGAGTGATTCACATGTGTCCATCTTCTGGTTGGGAAGATCTCACAAATCATTCATTGATACGTGTTCGAGTAAAAAAGATTATCAAATTCAAAGCACAAGCAACGTGGGAGTTCTGCATGCAGAAATTTGTTAAGCGGATGAATTTCAAATTAAATACGAAAGCCATTTTCAGGAAAAAATAGAGAATTAAGATTTTACATGTGTGTGGTGTACGTGATTTCAGATTAAATTCATTGAATATTTCAAAAGGATATACATTAGATTTTTTTTAAAAAAAATTTAAAATTACTGCTCTCATATTATTATTAATTAGGTGGTTTAAATCTTACTCTTTCAAGAGTAACGTTACATTAACGGCCAAAATTCCATAAATTGTTTGATGGCAAGAAATTAGTCAGATTACAGAAAGAGCTATAAGGGAATAAAATGATTTTAAGGGGGTCATGTTTAAGCCTATTCTCTCAAAAAGGAAAACCTACGTCATCAATTCCACAGTGAAAAAAGTTAAGAAAAAATCAATTTAAAATAATTTTACAAGACGTGCATTGGTATCTCTTCAAAATATGTTCTGATTTGATGTATTTACCAAGGGATGCCTCCTTTCACAAGTCTTTTAATTATATTTTCGTCTTTGGTGTTTATAACCACTCATTTTAGTCAATATGTGCCTCAAATGTCCCTCGAAATTCGTCAGAATGAATTAACCCGTCAAGTAACTGTTACTGGTGCTTAAGCGCAGGGCCTATGGCGCTTATGCGTGGCCTTCTCGGTTTCACTGACGCGTAAGCGCCGCTTCTGGCGCTTACGCGTCAAAATACTTTTGCACCAATCTTGCATTTTTGCTCCAACTTTGATCCTTTTTCACTCCTTTTAGCATTTTTCACATTTCTACTTTTACCTGAAAGTAAAACACACAAATATCTTCCATTAAACGCAATATCTAAAAAATAGGTATAAAAATGTGTCTAAAAACACTATATTTTTTTATGTGTATCAGTGGACTAATGCCTTAATTGTACTCTTTTCTTTTAGGTTGTTAGTTCTCTTTAAGGTTAGTGCATACACCATTTGAAGTATATATTTTAGTTTCTAGATTCTTTTACTTCTTAAAAATTCAATCACATTCTATTTTAATTGATAATTTAATGGTTGAACTCCCTTGGTTTAGGTGTCTTTCATTCGTATAAATAGGGTGTGATGGGATGACTTTCCATTCCTAATTTGCTTTGCGTCTTTTCATCTTTTAGTTGGTCTACATCCATATTTCAAGCGATATGATGGACAATGTCAAAGTCCCAAGTTGACACTCCCACCAAGAGTGTGATCTGTTCCGTCTTGAAGAAATTGAAAAGACTAGACCAACTAAATGTAAGAGGAGAAAAATGAGCATCGTAAAGAATAATAAATTGTCGCTCCCTTTATCAAATTAGGTGGTGTCATTTGACTCGATCCATAACAGGATGAAGGGACATTTAGCCAAGCAACCCAACCTTCAAACTAATCTCTTAACCTTTCACTATAACACAAGACCCTCCAATCGATAAGGTCACCCAAATATCATCTGGTGAGTTTCATTGGTTTTATCAATTGTTCCTGGTGAGCTTGTCATGGCAATCACAATACATGAGTTGAATCGGCTCCTAGTAAAGAGGGGCTTTGATCTTATTTATGGGGTCTAATTTTTTTAAGTCTTTTTTTTCTTATGATGATTGTTGATGCAAATGACTTGGCTCCGATAAACCTAGATTAGGGTCTCAATAAGGTGTCGGTGATTGTTGATTAGGTGCCAGGAGAGGGAGCGAGCATGGAGAGGTCGATCACCCAGAAAATCCTCCTAAGATATGCAGGGGAAGCAACTAATGGGCTCCCATAACATTTCAAGGATCACTGGCTTGTTGACTGGAAGAATTTGAAAGTTTCGTCGCTCAATCGATCGAGATCCAGTGGTTTGAGAAGGTGCACTAGTTGTTTGCTTGTATGGAGAGGTGGAGACGGTCACGACTCTTCCTCAAGAGCTGTCAAATGTTCTGACAGGTCCCCGAGCTTGCAGGCGCAGACCGAGTCAGATCGGTTGAATCATTTTAGGGTTGGACGAGTGTTCTTATATATGTGACTACTTTGACTAGAGTATGTCTCGATCAAAGCAGAGTTAGATCTCCTTGTAAAATATTTTACCTTGGACTAATTTTTGAGCATTTTATTGTACTTTAAGTTTTATTCTCAAAATAAAAATATTTTTCTTGCATTGTTTCTTGTATTGATTTGAACTTGTTGATAGCTTATTATAGAAAGGGTTGTTTACTTCCATTTTTCTCCTTATGTGATGGTTAGACTTCCTTTGTTTCTCAATATATGTAAAGTGAGTTGGGTCATGTGGGTATGCTTCCTTTGCTCTTTTCCTTCTTTTTGCTCTATTGGATTCTCTTCTTATGTATTGCTTGATGGATCCCTGGTATTCTCTACAGGACTTCGAATTGGTCACTTTGATTGAGCAATCGTGGATGACTCAAGTTGAGGTTGACTCGTTGCAGTATTTTTACTGTCGGCACTATTTTGGGTGTGGAGTTTTTAATATATATATATATATATATATATATATATATATATATATAGAAAAATATGAAATCAAGCTGACTTCACATTTTTATAGTTTAAATGAAAAAGCACTATACCTCAAACCCTGTATCTATCCCGAAAGATAAACACAAGACTCGAGGGTGATGCTCAATCAAATAAACTAAAAGACATATGACATCCTTTTAGTCTGCAAAACCACTTTATTTGCCGACAAGTTCCCCTATTTAATACGAAGAATTAAATGGGGTTAATATTAAGTTGGGTTCGGAAAAACTTTCTATAAGGGAAAGCTCCTATAGTTAATTACATCTTAGATAACCGAAGTCACTTAAGAAAACTCTGGATAAAAATCAGGAAATATTATCTTAAAGAAGTTCAAAAGGATACAAAAGGATAGGACTTTTCAACGAGATTGAACAAAGATGTGTGAAAGGGGAATGACTCAAATTTGGAACATTTTGTTTTTGGAATTCAAGGGAGGAAGAACTGAGGGGTGTCATAGATTCAGAGGAGAACCTCGGTGACTTCCCAAGCTATCCTAATATTTGGCTTCAGTTTAGGGAGAAGTATTTTAATATTTCATTTTGTCAATTTTATTAGTTTAGGGCTTACATTCATGTGAAACAATCACACAAATCAATCACACAAATAGCCACAATCACACAAATAGCCTGAAGATGTGAGGATTTAAGTCGTGACGAACGACAACCGCAGAATCCTAAAGACGAGTTAGCGCTTATATTGTACAACAAAGCTATACAAAGGCCTAAAGATGAGTTGAGGATTTATTTTGAGTAAGCAAACAACCTAAAAATCTTTTGGCTTGTTGTTTAATTCTGAGAAAATATATTTTGTTATAGATCCTCTTGCTGTTGAAGATGGTTGTGTTGCCCACAAAGCTAGCTCCAAGCTCCTCATCGTGACGAGTTTAAATTTTCTAATGTGTCAAGTTATGATTTCAAATCAAATGTGCCTATGGTTATGGTTCTTTAAATATTATGGGACATATTAAAGTTGATTAAAGCGACACCGGTTAGGATCCTACGGTTCCCTCGTTTTGGTACCACTATTTTCTATCAGATTCACTTAGTCCAAATGAAATTACTGAATTCAACTTAATGAGTTCCATACTTTCATTTAGACCATGAGAAATTTTGTTAGCAACCGTAAGTTACCTCCTCCGAGGGATTCCCAATCATCTGTTAGAGATGTCTTAATTTAGTTACAATTGTTGTTTTGTGATGTTTGTGATTAAATTTTGAGTTGTCTTATATTTTGAATGTTGTGTCGGTGAATTTTATCTTGGTTTATTTTAGTTTTAGTTTTGGTTTCACTGCTATCCTAGTAGCTTTGATTTTCATGCATGAAGATATCGTTGTTTAACATGCAAGTTTATAAGAATAAAAGTACAGTGCGAAAAGTAAAAGAAAAAATGGTACTGTAAACTATAAAAGCGTACCTGGTGAGTCTTCTCGTTCCACCACCTGAAAGGTCGGTACTTGCAAGGTGACAAAGACTTTATATATGCTTAAAAATACAAGAATATGATACTGCTGCTAGAAGATTTAATTCTCCGACAATGACGCAAAAAACATGACAACGATTATAGATTTGATAAAAACGTGTATAAAATATTCAATAATTGCAAAGTCATATTTATCAACGCAAGTATACGTATCGCTCAAATAATATAAGGCTCTAATAGAGTCATGTATATCAATCCCACATGGAGTAATATTAGAAACTACGAACTAAGATTTAGAAAATCAATACTTAATCACAACAATATAGTTCAAATTGCTTATTTGTCACTAATAGGAAATTGAAATAAATATGTAATTTTAACAAACTCTTAATTAATTAATTCTACTAATAAAGTTTCTAATGTGAAGTTTAATATATAAGAAAGCATCCTTCTCCTTGTCAAGAAATTAAAGTGAATGGATAAAGTGAATTAGTTCAAATTGGATTGTGTCAAATAGGAGCATGCCTATTCTTTACCCTTTAGTCCAGACATAAAGAACATTGACTAAGGAGGATACCGGCTCTCACTTCGGAGCTCCCACGTTCTCCTCGCCTGAGGGCTAACATCTACACTTCAGCATCTAAACAATAGGACTAAATTTTGGATTTTAGTCTGTCACTCTAAAATCTCCAATTCTACACCCAGTAATTTTAATTCTCTATTTATTTGCACCCAACTTTCAAGGACTTTGACGTCCTTAAATCTTCGATGTAATCTTCACTTCATTTGTAAAACTCAACATATTTTAACAAATCAATTGACCAGATTGAAAGTAAATTAAGATCTAAGTGAAAAAATCATCACAATTTCCTTAACATTCTCATGGCTCAACCAATTCAAATCACCATTTCACAAAATCTCAAGACACAGAGAAAGACAGAGAAAACTACTCATAACTCATGGAGAAGATATGACAAAAACTTGAAATTTATATATAAAGAAAGCAAAGTCATACAAAATTTAATAAGTAAATGCCAATTATCTTTAATTCCTCCACAAACAAACTCCTCGAAGTTCATCTGAATCTCTTCCTTTCTTTATAGCACATAGAATTCTTCTTTAAAGCAGCAAGGAGGAAGAAATCTCTCACTTTCCCTCCTCTCATATAATCTCTCAAAGAATTCCTCACAATACTAACCTTAAATTAAGCTCTCTACACTTCACAAACAACAAAGACTCAGCGGACACCACCACAGGGCTCCTTTTTTTGGGATCCAAATGTTTCTCTTAAAGTTGTAGAAGGGTTTTCCAAGAGTTGCCCAAGCTTTCCTTAAAAAATCGTTTACATTGAATGCATCTGTTGAGAGAATTGTCGTGCTCGCCATTTGCACCTGTTGAGATAATAGCCGATCTCACCATCGGTGGCCTCGAGGGCGCCGTCGGCGGCCTTCTGGAATATTTGATTCTGAACTCTCGGAAAAAACCCGTCATCGGCGCCGTTGGGCTTGTCGTCGGCACCGTAGTTCAAATCTTCATATTTTTGTCCTTTTTGCTCCAAATTCGCTTCTTTTTGCATCTTTTTGCTCCAATGACCATAATTCAGCATACCTGCAACAAGACATCAAAATATATTTCTTTAAAGTGCAATATCATCAATATTAGTATAAAATAGGTATGAAAATCTCAACATATTTTTCTTTGATCACAAGACATATATATCAAGGAACTTAAATTGCATGAGTAGATGAAGGTTTAGCTACCTAACCTCAAGTTTTGATTCTATTGAATCTCAGAATATCTTAGTGGCTGATTTTGGAACAAAATATGACAAGTTCAATTTATCCTTCGGAATGTTCGATAGATTTCAAAATGCTTGAGGCATGACCCCAGATCACTTTGAAGATCACTTGAAATATTCCAAGTTCAATTTCGACTTATCATATTGCTCTATTAATCATCTGAGGTTAAAGTGTGACTACCTCGTTGCTCTGTGAAACCTGATAGTTTAATTATCCCGATTTAATTATCCCATCCCGAGGATAGGATACTTGATTAATCAATTGATGTTTCATTTAAAAGTTATGTGAATGGATGCCCCTAAGGCAAGCTCAGGTCATTTAAAGATTAGGTGCCCACAACTAAGGTCATGCTTGTAGTGTTTAAAGATGTTAATCACCCATCATATTATTGTCTAAATTCAATCAATTGAGTTTAGACATCGAGTCTATGTCACTACTAAGCCCTTAACAATCATGATAGATGAAATGGTGTCTATCAAAATTTTAATTTAAACGATGTGTATTCTTATCAAATGTTCAAACCATCCTCAAATAAACCATCCTCAACAAATGTTCAAACCATCCTCAAATTTGGGCTTAAGAAAAGTAAATTTCCATCTTTCCGACTTAGAATCGTTTGATCTTAATCGTTTGATCTTAGTTGACTTCCAAGTCATGGAGATTAGGAGATTTATAATTTTGTTGATATTGTGCAAAGGTGGTGAGTGGGTTTCTACCTTTTAATCCCATTATATTTCAATAACCCAAACATGTTTATTAAGATCAAAATTACCCATTTTCTCTTGGTTAATCCTAAATTTTGATTAAGGCACCAAAGTCTAAAATGACTATTTTCCCTTTAAGGCACTTCACCTCATAACTTATTAAATACAACTCAAATGACTTTGAGAATTTAGAATGTCATATCCATGGTACAATGTTTATAGGAGAATATGTGGACCTCTCAATATTAATTTAATTTTATTATTTATTTAAATTTAGAAAATAAGATTTTTTAGAAATTAATTTATTTGGCTTCCGGAGATAAAGTTTTTATTTATAAGAAAATTATTAAAAGTTTCCCTAATTCAAAGAAATTCTTAGACAAAATTTCATGGTCTTCTGAATTAATTTATTATAATTAATTTAATGGAAAAATGAGTAAAACCCACTTTTAAGCCTTAAAATTTTGTTTTTAATTTAGAAAAAATTAGGAAAAATATTTTAATGAGTCCTAAGTGATCAATGAACAATTAGGCACATTTTGAAATATTTTGATATTTTTTGGGATTTTTAATTATTTTAATAATTTTAAATCCAAAATAAGGCTAAAAAATCAAGTAATTTACCAAAGATAACTTTTATTTTTCCAAAGTGCCCCTGATCACAAGGAACTCATAAAATCACTTTTCATAATTTTCCCAAGTGTATTTAATTTATTATAATTATTTTTGTACAAAAATACATAGTTTCTTTGAAAATCAATTTTAGTGTTTAAACTTAGACAAATAATTTTAAAATTTTTGCAATGAATAGGCATAATTTTTATGAATAATGTGGGATTGATTTTATCAAATGTTGATAAGTATTTAATTTACATAAATTAATACAATATGTTTTCATTTAATTAAATATAGAAATTCACAAGATAATCCAAAGCATCAAAATATTTTTCTTAGACTTTTTTGACCACAAGAAATCTATCAAAATTATTCTCATAATTTTCCAAGTGATATTTTGATTTATGTAATTAAAAAAAGCCAAAATGGTCACTCTATCTTAAAAATTAGGAATAGAAGTATAGAGATGCTCTCTGACCTTAGAAAAATCAAAGAACAACTTTATTGAAATGAGAAATGAACCCTAAGAGTTTCAAGCCATGGTGAGCAATATTAAATCATGGAGAATTAAAATACCACAAAGGGTATTTAATTCATTAAAAATTATATGTTTGCCAAAAAATTTTTATTTTTGGTCCACATTATTTTCCTCTGTTCACTGAGCAAGTGGGTTTTTTTTTTTTTTTATGATTTTTTTAGAGAAAGATATAGATTTTTTAAGTTTACTCATTTAAAATAATTCAGAAAATCCACATTTTTCTACTTATCCACGCGGCGCCACCTCAACCTACGGCGGCTCCGACTCACACATGGCGAGCTCCCATTCGCTGCGCTTTCCACCTTGGCATGTTACGCGACCCGCCATCTCACACCGAGAGTTGATCCGGTCTGATCTCCTCCGTCTATGGATACACGCGCGATCGAACGTCTCTATGTTATCATCCCCAAGTGACCTACCTCATAAGCTGTTCACACTAAAGCCTTAAGATCTCAAGCTAGACTCAACCAAATTGCATGGGGGTTATTTTCAAACTGTCATCTACTCAAGACGAACACATCTATACGGCTAATCAAGTATGAAATCAAACCATTATAAATGGAGAATCAAAATAAGCCCAGGCTAGGGTTAGAGCTCAATACCTTTGTCTGAGAGGGTAGATCTCAATCAGATGGTTGTGGTAGCTTTGATTGGGTCCAACAAACCTCCAGATGAAGTCTCAAGCCCTGGTGAATTGTCTATGAATGAATTTGATCAAGGTGGATTTCAAGTGTTGGTCTAGAGCTAGGTTAGAGGCTGTTTGAGAGGAGACTTTTATGGGGAATCAACTTTTATTGCCTTAGAGATGGTGTGTGCACAAGTAATTTAATTTTGGTGGACTGTGGAGCTATGGAGAATTCTATCCTGATTTTGGGCAGAAATTTGAGCTCAAAATTGGGATTTCACAGTGGGGTCAGTGGGGGAAAATGGTGGCAATGAGCTTAGGAGTTCTTGGAGAGTGTTTGAGAGCAATTGGACAGAGTTTCTCCAATGATTTGGCACACTTAATGTCTTGGCAATGAGAGGGTGGGTTTAAATAAAATGCTTTGGGGTGGCTGTTAGGGCCTGAATTCAGGTGCAAATTAGTGCTTAGGTGGAGGGTTGAGAAGCTCTAAAGATCAATTATGGTGAGCTGGCCCCCAAGGTTGAAATTAGGTTTGATTTAGGGGTGGTGGTCCTTAGTTTTTGAGTTTATGGGCCACTAGGATGGTCGGCATGGCTAGAGGGTCAGGTGAGCCAGTGGGAGGGTTAATTATGATTAACCCTCAATGACAAGTGATGATGGAGGAGATATTTTGGTTAAGGCCCATAAATGGGATAAGATACCTAAAATTAGAATAGCCATGACTTTGAGCTCAATTGATTGATCAAAATTGCCTAAATTATTGTCATGAAGGTTTTTGGTACAAGATTGAAGTAATTTTGACTTCAATTGGAAGCTCAATTTGAAGGATTTTGGGATTTTGGTCAATTTAGGCATGTTGGAGTAGACTTGGGTCTAGGTTGGGCTAAGGTTAGACTAAGTCCAAATTGGTGGTTTAAAATGGTCTATAAAAATGTCATGAAGATTTTTCAACATAAATTGGGTGTCAATTTAGGGGTTATGGCATTCAATTTGGTAGTATTTGGAGACAACCAATTTGGGTCAAATTTGAGGATTTTTGGACTTGGGTTAAAATTGAGTGCAATTGAGGCTACACCAAGGACAATTGAAGGTTCTATTTGGTGTGTAGGATTACTATGAAAAATTTAGGATCCAAATTGTGACAATATGAGTAGGCTATGGGGTCCATGTAAGTGAGATTAAGTCGTAGGGCTAAAATTGGGGGTTTGATTAAGATCAAAATTGAGCTAAAAGAATGGGCCAATTAGGTTTGGATTTGGTTTTGATTGGTCATTTGAAAAGTTAATTTGAGTTTATAATTGAAATTAAGGGAAATTTGGGCCAAATTTATAGACATTTGGGATGAATTTGGGGAAAATTGGGTCTTTAAAAGCAATTTGGGGGTTTGGTCCAAATGATCAAATTGATCAAATTGGGTTCAATTGAACAGTCCCAATTGGTTTTGGAGACATTTGAAGTGATTTTGGATAACTTGGGGAATTTGGGGTGCCAATGGTATTTTTGTAATTTTGGCATATTGGGGGTCTTTTGTTAATTTTAGCAATTTTGGGTGGTTTTGGGCAATTTGGGTAGTTTCAAATGGTTTGAAATGATTTTTCAAATATTTGGGTAGTTTCAAATGGTTTGAAATGATTTTTGAACAATTTTGGGTATTTTGAATGAATTTGGGAATTTTGGTCAAATTTATGGTTTTAACGGCATTTAGGTAATTTAGGTGGATTTAGAAAAAAAGGCCAAGTTTGAAATTTTGGTAGAATTGGGGTGCCAAGTAGAATTGGGGTGCCAAGAGAATTGGGGTGCCAAGCACCCTATATGAGCTATGGACCAATGAGATCCCCATTTGGGTCCTCTATGTATTGGTCTTAGCTAAACCTTAGCCTAGTGTCAAATGGGTCTAGGGGATCATCTACATGAGTCTCTCAAAAGATCAAGGGATCAAAGTCAACAATTTTGGATTGAGGGTTGTGAGTGGATATAGGTGATAGTGACTATAAGTGAGTGCTCTATCTCCAAACTAACACCCAGAGTCAGCCCTAAGGTCAAACAATCCTATGGGGGCTCATCTTGAGCTCACCCATATTGACCCTACATATTAAGTGCTAGAGGTTATGACCAATATGTGGAACTTCAAGTTGAGCAAGGAAGAGTTTAGAATTTTTAAAGGTGAGGGTTCCTTTTCTAGTTTTCTAGGAATAGTCGACAGGAAAATCCTATGGATAGATCTTATGCTCCTAAAGAGGTAAATCTAAACCTCAACCAAAAGTGAGGTCAACATTTACTCATACATCAAGCTTTAGGTCACTGGCAAGGCAAATTTGGCAGCCTTGTTATACTATGTTGATCTTTTAATCTATAAAGATTAGTTTCAAATTAATCTTTGATTGTCGATTTGCACTGAGTTATGCTCAATTTTTGCCAACTATAGAGTCCTAGCTCAGATAAAGCCCAACTCCATTACAACCATCATGTCCTTCATTACATTTTGTCAGTGGCAAAGAATTTTATGGTCTATCAATTGTTTAGCTACTTATTCCCATTTTTGGCCGGATCAAGTAAGTAACACGAACACTCAACCCGTATGATATTACTGAAGTCAAAATGAACAAAAAATATGCAAAGTTTGATCCATTTTTTTAGCACATCAGGCTAGTCAAGTTTATTACATTCCATACCCTGGCCGAGTAAGGAATAAGCTTTATTAGTCTATTGTTATGAAAAATAAAGTAAGATAAACTATTGAGATATAAAGTAATATCAAGCTTATTTACCAAGATACAAGTATGTCTGACTTTTGTATTCAGCTTAGTTTAATCAAATAAGTATTTTTCCTAGAGGATACCACAAGACTTCGTGAAGAAGTCCTTCTAAATATGGATGATAATGATGATGAGATGGAGGAAGAAATTTTAAGTTATCATCGACTAGCTCATTTATTGAAACAAACTAAAAATTGGTATGTATATTCAGATGATTAGTTTATGAACATTCTTTCTTATACTTTTGCTTCTCACACAATAGTTATCCTACTTACTTTTGCTAATTTTACAAGTTGGATTTTATTGTCCTACCATATTTAGAGATGTTTATAGATATATAAAAACTTGTGATCGATGTCAACGAGTAGGCAATATATCTAGAAGAAATGAAATGCCTCTAAATTTCATATTTGAAGTTGAGATCTTTGACGTTTGGGGATTAGATTTTATGGGACCGTTTATTCCTTCATTTGGGAACTTATATATATTAATTGTAGTGGACTACGTTTCTAAGTGGATTGAAGCACAAGCTTTACCTCGTTGTGACGCTAAAAGTATTTCAAGATTTTTGATGAAAAATATTTTCACTAGATATGGAATGCCTATAATGATTATAT
This sequence comes from Phalaenopsis equestris, assembly GCF_001263595.1. Lineage (NCBI taxonomy): Eukaryota > Viridiplantae > Streptophyta > Magnoliopsida > Asparagales > Orchidaceae > Phalaenopsis > Phalaenopsis equestris. The sequence continues at coordinate 23,392 of NW_018250726.1, read as the reverse complement.
CCCATTTTAGGTCCCATTTTA
>NW_018250726.1:21903-22429 GCF_001263595.1 Phalaenopsis equestris | reverse complement strand
GGGGTCGACGGCGCCCTCGCCCCCGCCGACGGTGGGTTTTTCCTAAGAGTCCAGACAAAATTAATATAGAAACACGCCGACGGCGCCCTCAACCCTGCCGACGGCGAGACCTGTAAGTTGGCGGTTTCTTATGTTCGAATAGCAGTTTTTTTACAGTTTTTGGGCGGCAATTGTCTTTTTAAACTCTAAAATTCAAATTCTAATTCATATTTTCCCCCAAAAAATGAAGTGAAACTCTACCAATTCTATTTTCATGGCGTCCAATTCCCCTGATAATCTCAGAATGCAAGTTTTCAATCGACAGAAGTTTATTTGTGCGGAAGCGCAACGAATCTTCAACAAGTTGCTCACGAAGAAAAGATTAATCAAAGAATGAGGATTTGTGAATCGCGGATTGAATAATCCCACGACGGATATTGAAGAAACAATAGTGTGGTAAAGATGGGAAGTGCTGTGCTACACTACTACCGCCGTGGTGTTTCCAGCGGTAAAAGAGTTTTATGCAAATTTACATGGAATCAACCAA
>NW_018250726.1:18604-21749 GCF_001263595.1 Phalaenopsis equestris | reverse complement strand
TTGAGAAACAAGAGAAAACGGGTATGTTAGTTTTTCTACAACACTCCTGAATCCCGTTTCTAAACATTGGCACTTTTTCATTTCTGTGAAATTGTTACCGACAATGAAGATCGGTAAAGTTTCTAAAGAAAGTGTCATTTTGAATTACTGTATCCAAAGGGGACTGCCGATCGACGTTGGACCTATAATTGTGAAGTTGGTTTTGGGCATGATCGTTCATGGATCAACTTATGGGCTTGGACACCCCTCCACAATTTTCTCACTTTGCAGTCAGTTCCAAGTGTCCTATGAGAATTGAGAAAAAAAAACTGTTGCTTGGAAGCCTTTGGATCTAACTGAAAGATTCTCATAAGATTCCCATCATTTGAGATCATTTGAGGATGAAAATGACATGGACATGATAGTTGATCAATCATCTCAGAATTTACTGCCAGTTCCACCCTTAGTCCCTGATAAGTCTTTGGTGATCTTGTGTCGAATCAAGAAATTAGAAAAAGAGGTCCAAAATGTCATGAATGTGATTAATAATATCTCTGATTTCTTCGATCATCTGGATTGGAGGATGAAAGAGCATTTCGAACATTCTGGACGTTTAGAAGATAATGATACAACTGATGAGAAAGATGAAATTGATAGAGGAGGATTCTTCTGAAGAATTTCCATTCCGACCCTTCTACAACCTCTTCGTTCATGTGCAATCATTGGGTGATCTCAGAGGAGAATCGAGTACTGAGTCTGAGGATTAATAGATTTATATTAATACCTATATGTCTATCTATGTATTTTGATTTGAATTTTGTATTTGCTTTGCTTTAGAATTATGCTTCTAGATCTCTGTATAGTTGAGACTAAGCATAGGATATTTTGTTTTCAGCGTTTTGAGTGTTGTGGCTTGGATTGCGACGCTGAATTAATGTATTGAGGTTGAGAAAATACAAAACTTAGGTGTGTTAATTGTGTTATGTAACATATATTGTACCCCTTGAAATTTACATATAAATGTGATGTTTTGTGTTGTGAGAGTTTATATGTGCTAAGTACATCATTTAATTATTTAAAATTATGTCTATAATGATTAAACGGATGTCGTTTAGGTTTAGAATTGATCGAAATTGCAAAAATCTGAAATTTAGACAAAATTAAAAAATTACTAGCGCCCGCCGCCGGCGCCCTCGCCGCCGCCGACGGCGGGATTTTCCTGAGACTTAGGATTTAAATTCCAATAATGCGCGCCGACGACGCCATTGACCCCGACGACGGCGAGCTCACGAAAAACACCTTTAACCGTAATTTTGACCAGTTAACTACCACCCACCCCCCCGCCACTATTCATTATCCTCTTCCTCCTAAAAACGCCATTTTCGACTTAAGGCTTGAAGATCTTGGATTGGGAGGCAATTTCAAAACTTTTTGACACCGGATTTGATCATCTTTAGGTAAGAGCTTCACTCCAAGCTAAAAATATTTGATTTTCACCATGAATTTCTCCCACATTGAAAATATCTGAAAAATTTGGGAATGCGAAGAAAATTTGGGAAGAAATTCATGGATCTTATTGTTGAACTCTTAGAATTACTATTGGAAGTCATGATTTACATATTTGAAGTAATTTTTGGAATTTTTCTATAATTTGATTAGATTGAAATGGCTCCACTACAAAAGAGAAGAGTTGAGTTTGACGAGTCTCACTTCGTCAATGTGATGGCTCAGATAAAATTTACTTCCATATTTAAAGGAAAGAAGTGTATACAAGATCAAGTTTTTGAAAGTCTGGGAGGAGAAATCGAACGAGTTATTGCAGAGCGGAGGTGGGAAAACTTTGGTTACACCACCAATAAAGCGAATGCAAATGTTGTGAAGGAGTCTTATGCCAAAGTGATTTATTCTGAGGATAGAATCGTTCAAGTGCATGGATTCCCTGTTAAGTTTATTGTCGCCCGCATCAACACTTTTTATGAAATTCCAGACTCCTATAGCTGCCACTATGAATCCTTTAGTACAATGGAGGGCCCCCTCAATGATGTGATCAACTTTCTCACTGATGGGAAAGGAACATGGAAGATAAAACAGCAAGAACGGGTAAATTTTTCTGCTTCCATGTTGAATGCCACCTCTAAGGCGTGACACTATTTCATTTCCTCTACTCTATTACCGACCTATCACCATAGTGAGGTAACTAGAGATAGAGCTATTCTAAATTTCTGTATTCAGAATAGTAGAACTATAAATGTCGGGAGAATAATTCTTAAGAATATATTAACTATAGCAAAGAGGGGGGCTAGTGGAGGACCAGGACATCCTGGACTTATTTATACAATTTGCAAACTTTTTGAAGTAAAATTTGGAGATGAAGAATGGGTTTATACTATGAAACCCATTAGTAAAGCTAATTTGAAGACTTATGAATCCCATGAGAAATGGAGAACTGGGAGTAGAAGTCAAGAACCTTCTACTAGTAGAGATGTTCCCTCTACAAGTTATGACCTTCCACCTTCTAGTTCCCCTACCCTCTCTGATTTGATGAATGAGTTAATTTTGCAGTGGAAGAGCATAGAATTGATAATTGAAAGGATTGGAGGTTTAGAACGCCGACATGATTATGATAGTGATATCTACAGAGGCATTCAAAATTTGAGATAGCCTATTATGAAGCTCAGGCCCGAAACTACAAAGGTGAGCCTGATATTACGTTTCTTGAGTGCCCCTGATATGCTCAGTATCAACCCAATCCACCTGTTGATCAAGGAGATGAAGATATAGCTTGGGATTTTGATATAGAATGAAATTGATGTACTTATGTTTGTATTTTCTTATGCAATCTTTTTGTAATATAAATGGATGTTTGTGTATTTGAACTTTCATTTTTATTATTTCGTTGCACTTGAATGATTTTAATTGTTATAAAGTGTGTTATAGTTGAATATGCATGTGTAGTTTAATAGATGTTGAGTAAATTTGTGGATTGTAATGTAATTTTTTTTTCGCGGTTTAGTTTTAATTGTTTAGTATTGTATTTGTTAGAAAATGTTGTGCTTATTTAATGTTTCAGTTTTATACTTATTTCAAAATTTCATTACCCAGAAATTCCTCTAATGATTTATAGGTGTATAAAGATCCTAATATTATAGACCAGGTGAAGTAAAAA
>NW_018250726.1:17859-18431 GCF_001263595.1 Phalaenopsis equestris | reverse complement strand
TAGTAATCCTCACTTGAAAAAGGAAAAAGAAAGAATTGAAAACAATCCCTGAAAAGAAAAGAAAAATATATAGGATTGAAAGAAATCCAATAAAAAAGAAAAAAATTTATTATTATTATGGAAGTGAGAAGAAGCTTGAGGATATGCCTAATCAAAAATTGGCTTTACTGGACCTACCTAAAGGAAAAACTTAAATACATTTCTGAACTTATATTTATGGAATTGGATCTTTTACTAGTAGAGTACTCATGAAGTTTCTATCTTTTGAATATTCTAAGTGACTTAATATTATAACATATAGTCATTCTTGAAATAAATAGAAGACTAGAACTCTTAAATTTGATGACTAGATAATCTGTAGCTACAGAATTAATTCAATTACTTGAATTTTTTCTGAAAATCTCACTATGATATTAATTTAAATCAAATTTATCGTATTTCTAAATTAAAACTTTATTGCATTAGATCATAACTTTTATATAGTCCTAAAATTACTTGAGGACAAGTAATAGTTAAGTTTGGGGGATTTTGACCAAAGGAAAATATGTTGAGATTTTCATACCTATTTTACA
>NW_018250726.1:13085-17560 GCF_001263595.1 Phalaenopsis equestris | reverse complement strand
GAGGAGTTCTTCGAGAGATTGTAAGAGTGGAGGGAAAGTGAGAGATTTCTTCCTCTTTGCTATTTCTAAAAGTAATTTCGTGTGCTGTAAAGAAAGGAAGAGATTCAGATGAACTTCAAGGAGTGTTCTTGGGGAGAAATTAGAGATAAGTTATTTACTTGTTGTAGGTTGTATGACTTTGATTTTATATATGAATTTCGAGTTTTGTTGTGTTTTCCCCATGAGATTTGAGTAGTTTTCTCTGTCTTTCTCCTTGTCTCAAGATTTGAAAAATGGTGATTTGAATTGGTGAAACCATGAAAATATTTAGAAAATTGTGATGATCTTTTCACTTAGATCTTAATTTACTTTCAATTTGGCCAATTGATTTGTTAAAATATGTTGAGTTTTACAACTAAAGTGAAGGTTACATCCATGATTCAGGGAGGTCAAAGCCCTTGGAATTTGGGTGCAAATAAATAGGGAAATATTATTATTGGGTGAAGAATTGAAGATTTTAGAGTGACAGACTAAAATCTCCAAATCAGTCCTATTGTTTGGGTGCTGATGTGTAAATGTTAGCCCTCAGGTGAGGGGAACGTGGGAGCTCCGAAGTGAGAGCTGATATCCTCCCAGCCTAGTCCCAGAATCAGTAACCAAGCATAGGATTAGTTAATATTCTTTATGCTTGAACCAAAGGGTAAAGTATATGTATGCTCCTATTTGGCACAATATAAATTGAACACTATAATTTCTTGATAAGGAGAAGGATGTTTCCTTATAAATTGAATATCACAATTAAATCCTACTTTATATTATTAGTATCATTAGTTATTTAATAGTTATTAAAATTACGTAACTATTTCAATTACCTATTAGTGACAGATAAGCAAATTGAACGTCGTTGTTGTGATTAAAGTTTTTCTTTTCTAAAAGCCTTAGTCTGTGATTCTAAAACACTCTCTGTGGGATCGATATCTAGGACTCTATTAGAGCCCTATATTACTTGAGCGATATGTATACTTGCGTTGACAAATTTGACTTTAACATTATTGAATAATATAATTATACAACTTAATCAAATCAGACACATCTATAAAGTCGCGATCAAGTCTTGGGACACTGTTGCTGGAAAATTAAATCTTCTAGTAGCGTCATCAAATTCTTGTATTTGTCGATTACAAAAAGAAGTCGGTCAATCAGCAAGTATAAATATGCTAATAAATTATTTCAAAAACATAATATGAGCAACTGCAAACATGTCACTACTCCTTTTCCTCTTAAAAAATCCATTGACCTCTTCTTATCTTTCATTGAGATCCCAAACCTATTTTAGTAACTCGTAAACTCTTAATTACAGTACTTGACAATATCTTAGCCATACATTGCTTTCACGACGCTCTAGTCGGTCCTTTTATAAGAATATATAGTCATTTGACGATTTAGCTTTTTCTGCTTGGCTTCTTAGCCAGCCTTCGCTACCTCTCAAGTGATGATGTAATACTCTTAGTACTCATCATAGATGTAGTGTGGTTATTGAGGTATGCAACTTGATCCGTTTGCAAGTGGGATCGGAGTTTTATGGCTCTCCTATCTTACTGATTAATGCGGACTAGTACTCAGAGGAGAATCGAAGTCCGTTGGCATTCTCTTTTTGATCTGGTCAACCTGTTACTACTTAGTGAGCGATGTGAGACCCCATGGCATTCCTCATTAAAGTAACAGGAGGCTTCTTAAACAACCTTCCTTCCTCTCATGAGCGACATAAAGTCGACAAGGGAGTCCTCATTGATGGAGCACGGGTGTTGAGGTACGCACCTCGATCAGTTTGCAGGAGGGATCGGAGTCCCTTGGCTCTCCTTCCTAATTGATCAACGCGGACTAGTCCTCAGATGTAAACTTTATGGCATTCTTTCTCAGTCTAGTCAATCTGTTACCGCTTAGTGAGCGATATAAGTCCCCATGGCATTCCTCATTAAAGTGACGGGCGGCTTCATAGTCGACCTGCCTTCTATACATGAGCGATGTGTAGCCCGACAGTCCTCATTGATGAAGGGCAGGCATTTGAGGGTTTAACCCCTCAGTGTTGTGTTGGCATGCCCCTATGACACCTGAACCACCAAGTCGAGTCACGTCTCTATGACCTCTAAACTCACCCCTAGGTCACGCCTTTGTGGCCTCTAAACCTGTTTATTGTGGTTACTCCTCTACAGCCCCTAAACCACAATGTTTGGTCATGCCTCTACGGCCCTTGAACCCATTCGTAGGTCATGTCTCTACGACCCTTGACCTACCGAGCAAGGCCATGCATCTACGGCCTCTGAACCACTTTTCTGAGTCATGCCTATACGACCCCTGAACTCATTCGTAGATCATTCCTCTACGACCCTTGAACCTACTGGTCGTGGTCATGCCTCTACGGCCTCAAAACCACTTTTCTGGGTCATGCCTCTATAGCCTCTAAACCCATTGTTGGGGTGGATGTAAGTCTCGTGTGCATTCCTTCCCATTCCCTCAAGGAGTGGATATGGCTCTCATGGCTTTTCCTTTCTAGAGTATTTGACCATTTTTGGTCACTTGGGTCATGTCACAACACTAACCCGAGCATGATAAAAAATTGAGCAGCTTCCAACAAGTGCACTGTGCCTTGACTGCGCATCACACTTGTTAGGAGTTATTTGATGGCATCAATTTTTGATGTCGCGTGTGTAGGATGTCCACTCAAGCACTAAAAAACTTTGTTTGATGCACGTGTTGACTCTTGTAGTGTAAGACAACCACTTTGGACCCACAGGCATGTGTTGAGGGGCACGTAGCCAGGGTTATCCTGCTATGCTTTGGCTTTTGCCTAGGCAAAGGCCAGCTGGCATTCTTCACGTTGGATGACTTCGATCGGGTTGATGAATACTATTTATCGCGCCACACACGAAATTATCTCAAATTAACCCGATCGTCAACGAAGTTGTCCAGATGACCCCCCGGACGACGAAACAGACCACATGAGTGTGTCTGGAATGTCGATTTCACCTATGGAGGCTGTCCACCTCGCTACGGCTTCGTAGGCGGGGTGAAATGTGGGAATTATTATTTTGGGCCCGATTATCGAAATAGTGGTTCGAATGATCCCGAATGATGAAACGGATCACTCCAGTGCATCCAGAACTTCAATTTCACCTAGGGGGACGTTCATTTCACTGCGATGGCGTGTTTGGAGAATAATGGGCAGAGAGTTTTAAATAATAATAATGTTATTATTATTTTATTATTATTATAAAAAAAAAACCTATCCTATTTAAAACCTACGCTCACCCCTTCTCTCCAGATTCGCGACACTGTTCCACCGCCACCCTTGTTTGTGCATTCAGAACCCTAGCTCATCGCCGACCTTGACCTTGTCGATCTTCCTCCTTGTCGGCAAGACCTGACACCGTCGAACCTCCCTCGCTCTACGGCGTCCCTCCTTTAGCTACTGGCCGAAACCGAGCCTCCTCCTTTTTGTCGGGTTGTCTCGCCAGCATAACTCCCAACGGCGAGTCGAACCTTCCTCACCGAGAGTTCCAGCCACCGAGCCTCCTTTCCAGCAGTCGGCCACCACCATTTTTGGGCTTTTCTTCTTTTTGGCTGGCCACTTTCCGGCCTCTCCACCTCGCCAGCAACATCCAGTCGATTCTTCTTTGCCAGCGCGACGAAACAGCCCTGCTAGTAAGTGAAGCCTTTTTATTGTGTGTGGATGTATTTTGCACTCCTCCGCACATTTGCCTTTTTTATTATGTGTTGCCAGTGAGTTAGATCCTCTACCTTGTCGCCCCGTATTTCCGGTGATATGATGTTTTGAGAGGTGTGTATGTCTTCTTCTTTGTGAAGAAAGCCTCCTCCCGGGGTTCGTCAGTGTCGAGCGTCGCTAAGGTATACGTGTCGATCACATTTTCCTATGTTATGATCCTCTTTGCATACCTCACTGATTCTTCTTGGTTGCACTCATTTTCCCCATTTTCATCTGTTGCGAGGTACACTTGCGCACGAACCGGACACCGGCGACTCGACATGCGGGCTCTCTTTCAGCATAAAGAGAACGCGTCTGCAACTGTTACGGTAGTGAGATCCTCTACCTCATAGCCAGCCTTAGGAATAGTGGAGTCTTGGTGTGTGGGTTTGATCGCCTACACGGGGTGCGTGCGCCGGCGTGCGTCGGCGCGACGACTTGCTTGTGTGATGGATTGTTGGTTTTCCTATAGCTAGCTTTTTGGTTAGTGACCAAAGGAAAATATGTTGAAATTTTCATACCTATTTTATACTGTTTTTAATGATATTGTACTTTAAAGAAAGGTATTTTTAATGTTTTGTTGCAGGAATGATGAATTAGGGTCATTTAAGCAAAAAGATACAAAAAGGAGCAAATTTGGAGCGAAAAGAACCAAAATGTGAAGATTTGAACTAGGTCGCCGCTGGCGCCCTCGACCCCGCCGACGGCGAGTTTGTCGCGTAACTACAGGACA
>NW_018250726.1:12090-12609 GCF_001263595.1 Phalaenopsis equestris | reverse complement strand
CCCATGAGTTCTGAGTAGTTTTCTCTGTCTTTCTTCTTGTCTCCAGATTTGTGAAATGGTGATTTGAATTGCCGAAGCCATTAAAATGTTTAAGAAATTGTAGATGTTCTTTTCACTTCGATCTTAATTTACTTTCAATCTGGCCAATTGATTTGTTAAAATATGTTGAGTTTTACAACTAAAGTGAAGATTACATCCAAGATTCAGGGAGGACAAAGCCCTTGGAAGTTGGGTGCAAATAAATAGGGAAATATTATTATCGGGTGTAGAATTGGAGATTTTAGAGTGACAGACTAAAATCCCCAATTCGGTCTTATCCTTTAGGTGCTAAAGTGTAGATGTTAGCCCTCAGATGAGGGGAACGTGGGAGCCCGAAGTGAGAGCCGGTATCCTCCCAGCCTAGCCGCAGATTCAGTAAACAAGCATAGGATTAGTCAATCTTCTTTATGCCTTGACCAAAGGGTAAAGAATAAGTATGCTCCTATTTGGCATAATATAAATTGAACTAATTCATTTTAT
>NW_018250726.1:9423-11841 GCF_001263595.1 Phalaenopsis equestris | reverse complement strand
GATACGTATACTTGTGTTGATAAGTGTGACTTTACAATTATTAAATATTTAATACGTCCATATTTATCTTATATTTTATTGCATATATAAAGTCGCTGTCAAAGTTTTTGGCGCAGTTGCCGGAGATTTAAATCTTCTAGCAGCGGTATCAAATTCTTGTATTTTTAAGCATATACAAAGTCGATGTTAGTTAGGACTTCATGTGCGTAGCTAAACACCCTCCCCTCTTCCCCGTAGAGCCCAGTGTCTCCCCTTTGTTGTGAGCCTTAGCACAAGTCTTGATGGGTTGAAGTCCCTCACTTCCCTTGCTTTGGGTTCCCCAGCTTTACTTGGAGAAGGGAGTTCAAACTTGGCAAAGTGAGAGAAGCTTTAGATCTGGTTTGCTTTACAAATTCTAGAGTAGTTCGCAAAATATGAAAAGCTTTGTAGCTATTCTATTTCGCAACACCATGGAGAGTTTTCCCCTCAAAGATCCAGGGAGAAACTCCCCACATTTCCTTACTAGAGCAAGAGGGGGCGATGATGCATATCCAAGGGTCTAAACCTTAGTTTTCCTAGGTGAGGTCGTTAGCACGAGCTCAGTTTGCTACTTGCATGTTGATTTATTGCATATTGTATTTTTGTTTGGTGCATGTTGCATTTCACTTCGCTCTGATTGGCCTCCATGGCCTGACAAGCATTGCACTTTGCTCCTACCAGTCGTTGCGACCCGGCAAGCATCTCACTTCGGTCCTATTGATCGCCCCGGCCCTATGAGCGCTTCACTTCACTCCAAACGGCCGCCCCCAGCCCGGTGAGCCCTTCACTTCGCTCTGACTGGCTGCCCTGGCCTGGCAAGCATCTCACTTTGGTTCAATCGGTCACCCCCACCCGGTCGACCAATCACTTTCAATCGACCGGTAGCCATGGTTTGGTCGATCGAACACTTGCATTTTTGTATGCTTCTGCATCTTATTTCCTTTTATTTGCATTATATCATATGTTTGACTGCTTGCATGTTGCACCATAGTGTTTGCATTTGCAACTGCACTTGTGTAATGCTCCCCGGTAAGGATCACCACTGCATTCTGGCCCCTCTCACTGCGACACACCCATATCTTCAGGTCGCTGCCGCTACGGCACGCCCATCCCTTTTGGTCACTGCAGCCCCGACACACCTTCCTCGGGCTTCTGTCGTCATGGCACGCCCATCTCTTTCGATCATTGCCGCGTTGGTACATCTTCCTCGAGCCACTGTTGCCATGGCACGCCCATCTCTTTCGGTTACTGCCGCTTCGGCACACATTCCTCGGGTCGCTGCCGCCACGGCACGCCCATCCCTTTTGGTCACTATAGCCTGGGCACACATTTCTTCAAGTTGTTACCTCCACGCAACGCTTACCCTTTGGGTCACTGCCGCTACAACACACCCATTTGTTCGGGCTGTTACCTTCATGGCACGTCCATATTTTCTTGAGTCACTGCCTCACGGTACACTCATCACTTCTGTCACATAATTGTTCGCATTTACATTTGCATGTTTGCATGGGTAGCAAGCCAGGCTGGTTAGGAGATTGACCTCATGTCGGTCGCGATGCCTTAACGAGCATTGCTTAGTGAGTTAATCTCAGTGAGCAATGCGACTTAAGTCATCAAAATTGACACGAGTATGACTGCGCTAAGTATGACTGCTGCGCTAAAGATCTAATAGATCTAACTTGTGTCACTGCTCTTCGTGACACCCTTTAGATCCTTTGGATCTTTAGGACGGGGCCAGTATAGTGACCCCGTCAAAGTAATACTATACCAAGACTCACCCTGCACTTAGATACTAAGTTAATGCACGTTTCTGTTAGATGGTGTGTTAGGCTAGGATTCAAGGTGTTATGTAGTCTTTTTATGTATGGCTATTGTTCTTTGTTGCATTAGTTGCCCAAGCCAGGTATCTTTTTTTTTTTGCATTGTGCTTGCGATGTGATTGCATGTTGCATATGTGTGGTAGTGTGTTAGGGTGCTCTTCAACAGGGAGTCATGCCTATTTATATGCACTCACACTGATACCACTATGGGAGAGTAAGTAATGATTTCTAATAATTTACTTGTTGTTGACCTCACTTTTGGTTGAAGTCTAGAAACTTCTTTAATAGCCTAGGTCTAGCCATTAAACTTTCCTATTGACTAGTCTTAGAAAACTAGAAAAGATACCCTCACCATTAGAAACTCAAAACTCTTTTCTTTACTCAACTTGAAGTTCCACATATTGGTCCTAACCTCTAATATTTAGTAGGTAACATCATTATGGGGGAAGCTCAAGAAGAGTTCCTATAGGGTTACTTGGCCTTAGGATTGACCATGGGTGTTGACTTGGAATTAGGGTACACCATATCTTCACAATACATTGGTCTATGACTCATTCAAAATGGTTCTCTACCCAATTGC
>NW_018250726.1:8540-9166 GCF_001263595.1 Phalaenopsis equestris | reverse complement strand
TAGCCCCAATATTGGCTAACACCTCAAATCTCAACAATTGAATGCCTTAGACCTCAAATTGGCATCCAATTTTTTTTGAAAATTCTTTATAAGGTCATTTTTTACCAAACACAACAATCAATTTGGACTTAGCCCATGGCTAGCCCAGGTTGGACCCAAATTTAACCCTACATGCTTAATTTAGGTCTAAAACCAAAACCTATCAAAATTCATTCAAATTCACTACTAAATTGACTTCAAAACAACTCTCATCCTTCATAAAAGTTTTTCATCATGATGTTTTACACCAAACACAACAATAAATTTGAGCTTAGTCTAAAGCTAGCTCAAGTTTGACCCAAATTAGATCCATATGCCTGATTTGGGTCTAAAACCAAAACCCATCAAAACCATCCAAATTGACCATTAAATCAACTTCAAAACAATTTTCATCCTTCATGAATGTTGTTCATCATGATGTTTTACACAAAAAAAAAACAATTAATTTGGACTTATCCCATGTCTAGCTCAATTTTGACCCAAAACTTAGCCCAATATGCTTAAAATGGGTCAAAAATAAAAAATCCACCAAATTGATTAACCAATTGACCTCAAAATGACTTTCACCCTTCATGAAAGTTGTTCCT
>NW_018250726.1:5820-6486 GCF_001263595.1 Phalaenopsis equestris | reverse complement strand
TATCTATTTTTAAACCTTAAAATGATTTTTAAGGCTTAAAAATAGAATTTTCATCAAAATAATTCTAAAAAATCAAATAAAAATCAGAAAAATATAAAATAAATTTCTTTGGGTTCTCTGACTTTAGAGAAATTTTTCAAAAATATAAAACATATTTTTCAACATATAAAATATTTTATTTTTCTTAAACTCCCAAAAAATTCAATTAATTTTGATACATCATAGAAAATTCAAAAAATCATGAAATTTTGGCCAAATGACTTTCTGGTGTAGGGCTATTTCGCATAAAATTTCAAGTGATTAGGAGTTGTCTTGATCATCTTTTGGAATTTTCCTTGAAAATGCATATTTTTACATGAAAATAATTATATAAATGAAATTAAATTTTGAAAATCCACATTTTCTCCTATGATGTCTTAATTGACTTATCAGTAAGGTTACATAAAAATTTCAAAGTCATTTGACTTAAATTTGACAAATTATGAAAGTTTGGACCCTTAAGGGCAAAATTATAATTTTGGATATTTTGGCCTTAATGAACATTTAGGCTTAATCAAAATGGGAAATGGGTAATTTCTGATATTAATTAACTCATTTGATGATTTTCAATAAAAAATGGTCTTAATTGGTAGAAACCCACTTCACTTTGCCAAATTACAAGATAAA
>NW_018250726.1:0-1460 GCF_001263595.1 Phalaenopsis equestris | reverse complement strand
TGCATGATTTCATTGCATATTAACATGCTTTTCTTTTACACTCTCCCCTAGATTAGGATGCCAGTAGTAGCTCCTAAGCGGTACCCACGATAAATTGGTGACCTCATTTTTTACATTATTTCAACCTTAAACAACTTGAATATTAAATTCGACGCTGCAATGACGAAGAGCTTGGAGCAAATGCGGTGGGCAGCACGACCATCTTCAACAGCAAAACATGTCTACATCAACAAAACATTTCCTTAAAATTAAACAACAAGCCATAGAATTTTGAGGTAGTATGCTTAGCGCAACATAAATCTCAGAACAAATTCATAAAGAATATTGCAACAAAGTACATGCATGAGAGTTAGAAGTGCGCAGAGAATTTCTAGGTTCCGAGGTTGTCGTCCGATATGACATAAATCCTCATATCTTCCAGGCGATTCGTGTGACTGTGTCACAGAAATATAAGCCTAATTAAATAAAACTCAAATAATTTCTCCTTGAAATAATTTCTCCTTGAAATTGAAGCCAAACCGTAGGATAGACTGGGAAGTCACCGAGGTTTGCGTCCGGATCTATAGTTCTCCCTCATTTGGATTCCTCAAGAATGTTCTGAATTTGAGCCTTTCCCATTTGACACTCTTTGGTCCGATTTCGTTGAAAAATTCTATTATTTTGACCTCTTTGAAGATAATATTCCCTGGTTTTTATCGAGATTTTTCTTAAGTGACTTCAATCATTTAAGGTGTAATTAACTATAGGGGCTTGCCCTTATAGGGAACTTTTTCGAACCCAGCTTAATATAAACCCTATTTAATTCTTTGTATTAAATAGGGGAACTTGTCGGCAAATAAAATGGTTTTTCGCAGACCAAACGGATGTCATATATTTCTTAGTTTATTTGATCGAGTCTCATCCTCAAGTCTTATGTTTATCCCTTGGAATAGATACAAGATTTGAGGTAGACTTCTCTTTCATTTAAATTGTGAAAAGTATGAGGTCAGTTTGATTTCATATTTGTCTTAAAAATTATATATACGTCCTTCCGAAGCGGACAACGGAAGCGGACAACGGAATTTGGATTCTGGCGACCGACAACTTCTTACGGGCAACTCGTCCTAACTTTTAAGTGCCGACTAGCTCCTTTTCGATTTTCATTTGCTATTTTGCAACTTAAATTGGATTGCGTTGTGTTGCGCGCACTTTAAATTTTTCTTGTAATTAAATGTTTCTACTTTTAAGCTACTTTTACTAAAAATTTTTAAAATCTCCACAAACTAAATGAGGACTTACCCGGTCTACAAATCGACCTCTATTAATTTTTAGTGCTTGCACTAAGATCACAAGGTATTGGCCAAATTTGAAATCAATTTGTATAATCAAAATGATGTTTAAATGATATTGATAATGATCACTTAAAGATTTAAACCTTTTCAAAACTAATACACATACTTAATACATTCACTTAGGTCTTG
>NW_018250725.1:17329-38500 GCF_001263595.1 Phalaenopsis equestris | reverse complement strand
GGCAAACCTCACACCAAAAATAGTGCCGACACATATTTATGTAAATAATGTCAAGATCTAATTGATTGAAGGTGTATGCCTAATGAAGAAACTCAACAGATAATTGAAAGATGCCATGATTCTAAAGTTGGAGAATATTTTGGAACAAATAAAACTACATATAACATTTAAAAAGCTGAATTTTATTGGCCTACACTTTTTGGAGATGTTAATGAATATATTAAAACATGCGATCGATATCAGCGAGTAGGAAATATATCTAGAAGAAATGAAATGCCTCTAAATTACACATTAGAAGTTGAAATTTCTTATGTGTGGGGATCAAATTTTATGGGACCATTTATGCCTTCATTTAGAAATTTATATATATTACTTGCTGTTTATTATATGTCCAAATAGATTGAAGCTATTGTTGTACCTAGATGTGATGCTGGGATTGTTTCTAAATTTTTAATTAAAAATATTTTTACAAGATATGGAATGCTGAGAGTAATTATTACAGATGGAGTATTTCATTTTAGGAATAAGAGAATCAAAAAATTAATTAAGAAATATGATATTATGCATAAATTCTCTATTGCTTATCATCCTCAGACTAGCGGTCTAGCAGAGATATCAAATCGTGAAATTAAACAATTTTTAGAAAAAGCTATAAATCCCTATAAATTGGATTGGTTTGCTAGATTAGATACTGCATTATGGGCATATAGAACTGCTTATAAGGCTATTATAGTAATGTACCTATATAGGCTTATTTTTGGAAAAACAGGCCATTTACCAGTAGAACTGGAGCATAAAGCATTATGGGCCATTAAAGTATTTAATTTTAATTTAAAGGATGCTGGTGAGAAAATATTATTGCAGCTCAATGAACTTGAGGAGATTAGAAATGAAGTATATGAAAATGCAAAAATCTATAAAGAGAAAATGAAAATATGACATGATAAAAAAATTATTAAAAAGAAGTTTGAACCTAGACAAGAAGTTTTGTTATATAATATAAAATTGAGATTGTTTTTAGGAAAACTAAAATCCAAATGGTTAGGACCTTTTAAAGTGATTAAAGTCTATCATTATGAAATTGTTGTTATTAAGGATCCTAACACATGAAAGATATTTAAAAATAATGGGCATCGATTGAAACATTATTATGAAGGGCACATACCACAATTTAAAGAAGTTGTAATGTTATACCAACCCAACTAAACAAATGGTGCATTGGGTTGACAACATTAAACCAAGCGCTTTATGGCAGGAAACCCATATATATATATATATATATATATATATATATACATATATGCATTACTATTTTATTTGATAAGTGTTTTATACATTAGGACATATTAATCCTACACAATTTTATATATCATAAATTTAAACAAATATTAGTATAGGAGCAAAATTTGAAATCAAATTGAACAACAAAAAAAATGAAAAGAGGCGATTTTGGCCTCTCGCGCCCTCTAGACAGACCATTGCACCGACAGCACCGTCGGGAGCGCCGACGGTGTGCCGAGCAGTTTCATACAATTTTGATGTTTTTGGCGGACTTTGGTAGGATTTCACTACTTAATAAATGCCAGAAATTGTTTTTAAAGTCCTAAAAACTGCCTTGAACGACCAGAAACTTCCTATTTTCAAATTTCATGGCATTCAATTCCAGAGATACTTTCAGGTATGAAGTTTTCAATAGAAGGAATTTTATCAATTTTGATGCACATAAATTATACAATAAATTCATTACAAAGAAGAGGCTTATCAAAGAAAGAGGCTTTTTCAATCATGGATTGATTAATCCAAGTTCTCCGATTGATAAAATCATTGTACAAAGATAATGGGAAGCTCTGTGCTACACTACCGCTTCAGTTGTTGCACCAGTGGTGAAGGAATTTTATGGCAACTTACATGGAATTACCCAAGGAGTAGTCTTCATACGAGGTAAGGATGTACCATTTACTTCGGTGTGAATATATATATATATATATATATTCATATATGCATTACTATTTTATTTGATAAGTGTTTTATACATTAGGACATATTAATCCTACACAATTTTATATATCATAAATTTAAACAAATATTAGTATAGGAGCAAAATTTGAAATCAAATTGAACAACAAAAAAAATGAAAAGAGGCGATTTTGGCCTCTCGCGCCCTCTAGACAGACCATTGCACCGACAGCACCGTCGGGAGCGCCGACGGTGTGCCGAGCAGTTTCATACAATTTTGATGTTTTTGGCGGACTTTGGTAGGATTTCACTACTTAATAAATGCCAGAAATTGTTTTTAAAGTCCTAAAAACTGCCTTGAACGACCAGAAACTTCCTATTTTCAAATTTCATGGCATTCAATTCCAGAGATACTTTCAGGTATGAAGTTTTCAATAGAAGGAATTTTATCAATTTTGATGCACATAAATTATACAATAAATTCATTACAAAGAAGAGGCTTATCAAAGAAAGAGGCTTTTTCAATCATGGATTGATTAATCCAAGTTCTCCGATTGATAAAATCATTGTACAAAGATAATGGGAAGCTCTGTGCTACACTACCGCTTCAGTTGTTGCACCAGTGGTGAAGGAATTTTATGGCAACTTACATGGAATTACCCAAGGAGTAGTCTTCATACGAGGTAAGGATGTACCATTTACTTCGGTGTGAATTAATTTGTTGTATATGATAGAAAACGTTCCAATCTGTCATTATACAAATTTTATCCCAACGAGATATTTGATGCAAGATGTCTATAATTTTTTAATGGATGAAAGTGATATTTGGGAAATGCGAGATGAGGGATAAGTTAGTTTCTCAACTTCATTGCTTAATCCAATATCAAAACAGTTGCATTTCTTCATTTATGCAAAATTACTCCTTACCATGAAAATTAGTAGAGTCAACAAAGAAAGTGTTATTTTAAACTATTGCATTCAAATAGAAAAGCCCATTGATCTAGGATCTATCATATTTAAATCTATTATGGGTATTATTATGAATAGGCCATTGTATGGATTTGGGCATCCTTCTACAATTTTCCTACTTTGCAGTCAATCTCAAGTTTTATATGAATGTTGGGAAAAAAGTTTTATTACCTTGGGAGCCCATGATTCTTATTGATGATAATTATGTTAGGAATGAAAATGAAGCATTAGATACTATCTTGGATCATTCATCACATCCTTCAACTCCATTAATGCCACCAATAGTTTGAAGTTCATTAGATTTGGAAAAGAAAATGAACAAAATTGAAAGAGAACTTCAGAGTGTAACGAATGCAATAGAAAATCTTGAATACCTTTTCAATCACCTAGATTGAAGGATGAAGGAGAATTTTGATCATATTGGAACAATTGAAGCAGGATTATTCCGATGTTCAAAGAAAAAGGATGCATCGAAAAAAATTTGACTGATCAATTCCTGTACCGACCTTTCTACAATCTATACATTCATAACAAGTTTATGGGAGATATTAGAAGAGGAGAAAGCACCAAAACAAAGGCAGAATAATTGAAGAATTTGGACTCTCTATTAGTTTAAGAAACTTATGTATTCAATGCTATTGTGTGGATTTGATTTACTTTGCTTTGCTTTAGAATTATGAAATTTGATTGTATGTATAGTTTTGTGTCAGTGTTTAGTATTGTGGCTTGATTTTGACGCTAAATTATAATTTAATTTGCTTTATATATTTGAAAGTGTGATTATAAAATTGTATTTGTAAAAGTGTATTTTTATATATAAAAGTTAGTTTGGTGTTGTTTGTGAAAATATTTTTTTGTAAATTGTTTTTTAGATAAAAATTTATGTTCAAAAATACTAAAGAGAGTTTGGAGTAAATTGAAAGAAAATCAGAAATTGTGAAAATCAGAAAATAGGATTTTTTGGCTGTCAGCGCCGACAGCACTGGCAGAAGCGCCGACAGCGCCCTCGACCCAAGAACACCTTAAACCCCTTAAAATTTGTGATTTGCATCGTAAAACTCCATTTTTACCTTTTGAGTCACCTTCAACCTCCAATTTTTGCACATAGGGCTTGTTTTTGCTTGGATTTGAAGCGATTTTAAGGCAAAGGAAGTTCAGATTTCATATTCTCTAGGTAAGAGCTACACTTTGAACTAAAAAATTTTTATTTTCAAAAAGGATTTATCTCACATTGCCAAGATCCAAAAATTTTGGAATTTTTTTGAGAGATTTTTAGAAAATCCTTTGGTGAAGAACTCTTACTTAGTAGATTTAAGTTCTAAGCGTTTTACATTGTAATTTTTCATAATTTTATGAATTTATTCAGATTTTTATCAATTTTTTCTTAGATTTACCATGGCACCTAGAATGAGCAAAGGAAAGAGAAAAGTGGACTACAATGAACAAAAATTTGTGAGCTTCAAAGCTAATGCTCATTTCCACAATCTACTTGAAAATAAAAAAGTGATTCCGGATCATGGATTTAAAAATCTAGGTGGAGAAGTAGAGCGATTAATCAATGCTCGATAGTGGGAAAATTTTTGTTAATTTATTGTCGACGCAATTATTGGTGTAGTAATGGAGTTGTATGCCAATTTTAAAGAGACTTTTGAAGACTTTGTTTTTGTTCGTGGGAAAATGATGGAGTTTACTCCAAATAAAATTAATGAATTTTATCAATTAGAATATGTGTACAGTTGCCAATATAAATCATTTTCTGCTATGAATGAGGTCTTGGATGAGATTATTTTTTTTCTTACTGATGGAAGAGGAACTTGGAAGGTGAAAAATGGTGTTAAGATAAACTTTCCTCTTTCTATGTCAAACGTAGTATCTAAGGCCTGACACTACTTTGTTTCTGGAAGAATGATACTGACAAATCATAATAGTGAGGTTACAAAGGGTAGAGCTATTCAGAACTTCTGTATCCAGAAAGTGATGAGGATAAATGGAGGCTCTATTATTTATATGAACACTAGATCTATTGCTTTGGGAGAGAACACTGGTGGTTTAGCACACTTTGCCCTGATCTTCACACTCTGTGAACAGGTAGAAGTTGATTTTAGACCTGAGGAAGAGAGGATTGGGCCTCTAAAACCTATTGGGTCTGCTAATATAAATACATATGAATCTCATGTTGGATGGAGGTTTGTAAGTAAGGCAATAGATATTTCTTCTACTTCAAGGACCCCTACTTTTAGTGTCCCTACTCTTCGATAACTATGAGAGTAGATAATGTTCCAACAGGAAGATATCTTAAGAATAGAATATAGAATGGAAAACTTGGAGGCTATAAATGCTCACACTAATGATTTAATAAGACAAAAGTTCAAATATTATGTTCCTCATGATGATGCGATGGTCAGATATATGAAGGGTGATCACTCAGTTTAGTTTCCTACTCACCCTACTTTTACCCTGTATCAGCGGTAGAATTTGGATGTAGAAAAAGAAGATGATGATGATTGATGATCTTTCTTTCTTTCTATGTTTGATTGTACTTTGTTATTTTGTTGTTTGTTTTTGTTATATTGTTGAAGTTGTTTGTTGTTAGATAGTGAGACTGTTTTATTTTAGATATTAAGTTGTGAACTGTAGAATTGTAAAATTGTTTGTTATTTGAAATTCAGTTTAGTTCTGTTGTTAGTAGTTAGTATTCTGTTAAATGTATTTCAATTAACTCTCTCTTAACAAATTTTATATGTATTTTATGCTATTTAATGTTTTAAGTCCTGTAGCTTTTCATATTAGCACCTGCAATATTTTAAAATTAATTTTCAAAATTAGAACCTTCAAAAGGTAAGTCTTTTCTTTATGTATTTAACATTCTCTTTCACCCTTTATTTGTTTTTTTTTTTCAGTTTTTGGGAAATAGGCAATCTTTGATCATAATTAACATGTTCAGATGATTGAAACATAAGGAATTAATTGATAGAAACCAATTTTACTTTTCATAATTAAAGGATAAATTTGCAATTTCCTAAATCATTAAATTTTGGAGGTCTATTAAATTAAATGATCCTAGACTTAGAGGTATGATTTTGGATGTTAATAACTCACTAATTGAATGCCCCTATTTGGTGTTCAAATGACATTCAAATGTTTTGATGATGAATTACTATCACTTAAAATTTAATTTCTTTCAAAAATTACTAATGTATCCACCAAGGTCTTAAGAGCTTAGTAGTGGCCTAGGCTAAATCAAATTTGGGTAAATGAGGCTTAGAAAAGTGAATGTAACTATAAATCAAACACCTTTAAGAGAAATACTACAAGCCCAAGTTAGAGCTAAAATTGGTAAAAATTTTTAATAGCATTAACTCGCCTCTTTTAAGGGTTTTCACCCACATAATTCTCAGATTAAATGACAAATGATAATCACCCTACTCTTAGGGATGATTAAAACATTGATGTTCATTGAACACTAGAGGTATTTACAGGATGAATTATTGTGCAACATAATAAGTTTAAATGAGCTCGAGACTTTTCACCAGGCAGTGAGGGGGAAGCATGGACCTGCTTCTTCCTCTTAACCTTTTGGATACCTCAGAGGTCAACTAAAGTTAGCATGTTTTCCTTAATGAAATCATACTCAAATGAATTAATAGGGGCTAACCAAGATATGATTTAGGATGTGATAGATCACTAGAACCTTATCTTCTCACTCTACATAAAATACTTTTAATATATAAATGCCCTCACATGCATTTTGAGTTTCAGTTGGAGATGACAGGAAGATCATCCAGGTACATTTTTATTGTGATTTACTTAGCTACATTTTTTTTTTGTTTCTCTTACTTTACTTTTCAGTACATTATTATACTTACTCACCTGCACGTATGAACAAAAATACAAACCTATATTAAACAACGATGTCACCCTGCATGAAAACCAAAATTGCTAGGATAGATGTCAATCAAAACTAAAATCAACCCAGATAAAATTCACCGCCACAACTTTTAAAATATAAGATTACTTAAAATTTAATTACAAACATCACAAAACAACAATTGCAACTAAATTAAGACGTCTATATCGGATGATTGGGAATCCCTCGGAGGAGGTAACCTACGGTTGCTAATGAGACATCCCATGGTCTAAATGAAAGTATTGAACTCATGAAGTTAAGTATAATGAATTCATTTGGACTAAGTGAATCCAACAGAAAATAGTGGTACCAGAATGAGGGAACCATAGGATCCTAACCGGTGTCGCTATAATCAACTTTAATGAGCCCTCATAATATTTTAATGACCATAACCATAGGGACATTTGATTTGACATCATAACTTGACACACTAGAAAACTTGAACTCACCACAACAAGGAGCTTGGAGCTAGCACTATGGGCAACATGGCCATCTTCAACAGCAAGAGGAACTACAACAAAATATTCTTCTTTAAAATTATATAACCAAGCTAAACAACAATGCCATAGGACTTCGAGGTAGTTTGCTTATGCAATGTAAATCCTAACCTTATATTTAGGCCTTTGTATAGCTCCATTGTACAATATAAGCCCTAAGTCTTCTTAGGATTCTGAGTTTGTCGTTCATCATGACCTAAATCCCCACATTTTTCAAGCTATTTGTGTGATTGTTTCACACTAATGTAAGCCATAAATTAATAAAATTGGCAGGATGAAACATTTAAATAATTTCTCCTCAAAATTGAAGCCAAACAATAGGATAGATTAAGAAGTCACTGAGGTTCTCCTCCGGATCTATGAACTCCCCTAGTTCTTCTTCCTTTGGATTCTACAATAAAATATTCCAAATTTGAGTCATTCCCATTTCATACCTCTTTGTTTGAGTTTGTTGACAAGTACTATCCATTTGAAATTCTTCAAGATAATATTCCCTAATTTTTATCGAGAGTTTTCTTAAGTGATTTTCTTAAGTGACTTCGACGATCATTTAAGATGTAATAACTATAGGGGCTTGCCCTTATAGGAAGTTTGTCTGAACCCAGCTTAAAAGAAACCCTATTTAATTCTTCATACTAAATAGGGGAAATTTTCAGCAAATAAAATGGTTTTGCAGTCCAAATAGATGTTATATATTTCTTAGTATATTTGCTCGAGCCTCATACTCAAGTTTTGTGTTTATCCTTTGGGATAGATGCAGGGTTTGAGGTATAGTGCTCTTTCATTTTGGAGGTCATTTTGATTTCATATATATATGTAAATTAAAATGTCCTTCTGACACATACTCTTTAATAGAAGAATGTCTCCTAATATTTTCAATGGCCCTCTGAACGAGTAAATCCTAAGAGAGTAGTTAGTATTCATGACTCTGATGCAATGTCTATTTTAGAATCACAAATGATTGTTATATCAAAAAAATTGACCAAATTGGAGTGAACTATTTCCAAATACCACCAGTATTAGAGGAGAATTCTCTAGGGCAGATAATTGATACTCAATCAGCTTATGAAACTTTAAATACTATAAATAATGGAAATAACAATCCCTATTCTAATTACTATAACCCTAAATGAAAAAATCACCCCAATTTTAATTGGAATAGTTATAACTACTCAATAAACCCCTCAAACCCCTCAAGAAATTTAAATAATCAAGGAAATCTTAATTATCGACCTTATTATCCTCTTGGATTTAACTCTAACCCTAACCCATAAGTTAAGGAAAAGAAGTTGACGATGGAAGAAGAAATGTTGAATATGGGAAATTAAACACAAAATCACGGGGTTGTTATTAGGAATATTGAAAATCAATTAGGAGATATTGTTACTACACTTAGTAACAGACCTTCCCTTCAGGAATTCTTTTGAGTACTATGGAAGTTAATCCAAGAGATCAAAATAAGGAGCAAATTAAAGCTATTCAATTAAGAAGTGGAAAAGAAGTAGAAACAAGAATCTATAGAGAAACTGAAGTTGAGGAGGAGAAAGAAGAGATTGAAAGTGACCACAATGAAAATGAACCAATATAAGTTCCCTTAGAAAAACCATTACCTCTATTTCCTCAACGATTAAAGCAGAAGCATAAAGACAAACAATTTACAAAATTTTTGGAAATCCTTAAAAACTTAATGATAAACAATCATTTTATTGAGGCTTTGGAACAAATGTCAAGTAATGTGAAATTTATGAAAGATATACTAAACAAGAAAAGGAAGTTTGCAGATCATGAGTCATGAGACTTGCAGATCATGAGACTATTGCACTTAGTGAAGAGTGTAGCGTTATTATTCAGAAAAAGCTTTTTGAAAAGCTAAAAGATCCCAGTAGTTTTATTATACCTCGTGCAATTGATGAAAAGTTTTATGGAAAAGCCTTATGTAATTTAGGAGCGATTATCAATCTTATGCCTCGATCAATTTTTAAACTTTTAGAATTAGAAGAGATTACCCCTATTACTGTAACTTTTCAGTTAATTGATCGATCAATAACCTATCCAATAGGAGTTATAGAAGATGTATTAGTAAAAGTGAATAATTTATCTCTCCTGTAGACTTTATAGTATTAGATATGGAGGAAGATAAAGCGATTCCTATTATTTTTGGGAGACAATTTCTTGCAACAGGGACAGCTGTGATAGATGTGCAAAAAGGAGAATTAATAATGAGAGTTAGTGATCAAGAAGTAACATTTAATATTGCAAAAGCTATGAAATATCCTATAATAGAAATAGATAATAAATGTTTTAGGATGGAAGTTACTGATTATCTATGTAAAAAGCAATTTAAGAAAAAGTTTGAAGTAAAATTAAGGCAAGAAGAATTTAGTGAGAATGAGGATGAAATAAAAGAAAAAATTTAGAGTATATTCAGGTTAAATTTGAAACTTTAAATTTGTTAGAAAATGATGATAAAAATCTTATTCCTTCAAGTATTAAACCATCTGAACTTGAACTGAAAGTATTGTCTGCCTATTTAAAATATGTGCTTTTACGAGATTCATCTACATTTCATGCTATTGTATCTTTTGAGTTAACTGAAATTCAAGAATAACAATTAATAGAAATGTTGAAAAGATATAAAAAGGCTTTTGGATGGACTTTAGCCTATATTAAAGGAATTAGTCCTTTGATTTGTATGCACAGAATTCTATTAGATGGTCAATATGAACTTAAAGTTGATCATCAAAGGAGATTAAACCCAGTAGATGGATTTTGAGGACGTGACGAACCACAACCTTGGAATCCTAAGATGAGTTAGGGCTTATATTGTATAGCATAGCTATACAAAGGCCTAAAGATAATTTGAGGATTTATGTTGCATAAGCAAACAACCTCAAAATTCTATAGCTTGTTATTTAATTTTGAAGAAAGATATGTTGTTGTAGATCCTCTTACCGTTGAAGATCGCCATGCTGCCCACAATGTTAGCTCCAAACCCCTTTAAGAGCTTCTTATTGTGTCAAGTTTAGATTTTCTAATGGGTCAAGTTATGATGCCAAATCAAATGTCCCTATGGTTATGGTTCTTTAAATTTTATGGGGCATGTCAAAGTTGACTAAAGTGACACCGATTAGGATCCTACGGTTCCCTCATTCTGGTACCACTATTTTCTATCAAATTCACTTAGTCCAAATGAACCTATTAAACTAAACTTAATGAGTTCCATACTTTCATTTAGATCATGGGAAGCCTCATTAGCAACCATAGGTTACCTCCTTCGAGGGTTTCCCAATCATCCAATAGAGACGTTTTAATTTAGTTGCAATTATTTTTTTATGATGTTTGTGATTAGATTTTGAGTTGTCTTGTATTTTGAATGTTGTGGCGATAAATTTTATGTTGATTTAATTTTAGTTCTTGTTTTGGTTTTATGGCTATCATAGTTGGCTATCTTAGTAATTTTGGTTTTCATGCAGGGTGTCATCGTTGTTTAATATGTAAGTTTTGTAAGTATAAGAAAATAGTGGGGAAAGTACACGAAAGACGGTACTATAAAT
The DNA here is from genome assembly GCF_001263595.1 of Phalaenopsis equestris. NCBI lineage: Eukaryota > Viridiplantae > Streptophyta > Magnoliopsida > Asparagales > Orchidaceae > Phalaenopsis > Phalaenopsis equestris. The sequence continues at coordinate 27,617 of NW_018250725.1, read as the reverse complement.
TGTAAAAGCATACTTGGCGAGTCTTCTCGTTCCACCACCTGAAAGGTCAGTACTTGCAAAGTATGCATATAATGTTGCAAGGAATTGAAATTGTAAGAGTATATGAAGGTTTATTTACAAAACCCCAAGTTATGATTTTATTGAATCTTAGAAAACCCTTATGGATGATTTTATAACAAAATAAAACATGTTCAATTTTCTCTTCAAAATATCCAAAAGATTTCAAAGTGTTGAGGGAATAGCCTTGAACTACTTTTAGGCTCTCTTGAATTATTTCGAGTTCATTTTGAACTTATCATATTGTTCCATTAATCATTCAAGGTTAAAGTGTGATTACCCCGTTACTCAGTGAAACATGGAAATTTAATTATCCCATGGATAGGATACTCAATTAATCAATTGATGTTTCATTTAAATGTTATGTGTGTGGGTGCTCCTAAGGCAAGTCTAGGTTATTTAAGACTGTGGTGCCCGTGATTAAGGTCAGGCATGTAGTGTTTAAAGATGTTAATCACCAATTATATTGTTTTCTAAATCTAATCAATTGAGCTTAGAAATTGAGCCTAGGTCACTACGAAGCCTTTAACAATCATGATAGCTGAAATGGTGATTATCAAGATTTTGATTTCAGCAACATATATCCCTATCAAATGGTCAAACCATCCTCAATTTTGGGCTTAAGAAAAGCAAACTATCGTCTTTCCGCCTTAAGCCCATTACTTAAGAATCATTTGATTTATGTTGACTTTCGATTCATGAAAATTAAGAGGGTTATAGTTTTGTTGATGTTGTGCTAGGGTGGTGAGTTGGTTTCTACCTTTTAACCCCACTGTATTTCAATCATCCAATCTTTTTTGTTAAGATCAAAATTACCCATTTTCCATTGGTCAATCTTAAATTTTGATGACGGCATTAAAGTATAAAAAGACTATTTTGCCCTTGGGGCACTTCACCTCATAATTCTTCAAACACAACTCAAATGATTTTGAGGGTTTAAAGTGCCATATCCGTGAGGTAATTATAATATTAGAGGAGAACATATGGACCTCTCAAAATTTTGATTTAATTTAGATAATTATTTAAATTTAGAAGATAAGATTTTCAAATGTTAATTTATTTAATTATCGAAAATAATGTTTATATTTATAGAAAAATTATTAGTGATTTTCTAAGGTCAGAGAAACACTTAGACAAGATTTCATGATTTTTTGAATCAAACTCCTATTATTATTATATAATTTTCAATCAATTTCAAGGATTAAATTGAATAGAAACTAATATTTTAGTTGCAAAAATCATTTTTGTATTTTCGATATACTTCTCTGAGTTTAGAAAACCCAGAGAATCAAATCTTATATTTTTGTGATTTTTAATCTATTTATTATAATTATGTTAGTGGGAGAATATGATAAATTCATTTTTTTAAGCCTTTAAAGTTTACTTTTAACTTGAAAAAATTAGGAAAAATGTCATAATGAATTCTAAGTGATTAAGAGACATTCCCACACATGTTGAACTATTTTTTGTATTTTGGAAAATTTTGATTATTTTAATTATTTTTTATTCAAAATATATTTTAAAAAATGAAATATTTTCACAAAGATGGGTATTATTTTTATAAGATGACCCTGCTCATAAGGAACTCAAAGAAACAAATTACATAATTTTTCTAGGCATATTTAATTTAACATAATTATATTTATACAAAAAGGCAAGCCTTCCTTAAAAATCCATTTTAATGCTTAGACTAAGTCAAATAATTTAGATATTTTTACAGTAAATAAACATGTTTTTTATGGATAATGGAGAAGTGATTTTGTCAATTTTTGATAAGTGTATAATTTACTTAATTTAATATAAGGTATATAGATTTAATTAAGTATAGAAATTTAAAAGATTATTCGAACCGTTATAATATTTTTCTTAGATTTCTCTGACCACAGGAAATCTACTAAAATTATTCTCATAATTTTTCAAGTGATATTTTGATTTATATATTTAAAATAAGCCAAAATATTCACCTTAGCTTGAAAATTAAGGTTAGAAGTATAGAGATGCCCTCTGATCTTAAAAAAATCCGAAGACATGGCCTCTGTCATGAAGATCAAACCCTTAAAATTTCAAGCCATGGAGAATTAAAATACCACAGAGGGTATTTAATTAATTAAAAATAAGAGAGTGAGAAAATAAACTTTATTTTAATCCACATTATTCTCCTCTATTCATTGAGCAAGAGTATTTGTCTTTTATTTTTATAATTTTTCTATAAAAATTTATGAATTTTTAATGTTCTGTTATTTATTTAATCAAGAAAAAGCATTACTTTTCAATTTATTCCAATCACGCGTCGTGTCATCCTTGTCTACTCTGAAGCACCACGCGTCGTTTTGTGATTGGGCGCCACCATCCGACTCAACAGCCATGCATATCGTTGTTCACGCATGAAGGTTTCGTCGAAATCAATCTCGTTCATCCACCTGATACTCGCTCGATCAAACGGCTCTCCTTCATCGTCCCCGACAGCCAAAACTCGTCAACCATCCAACTTTAAACCCTAAGTCTCGGCCTAGACTCAACCAAATCACTTCACGTTTGTTCCTACACCTTCATCTACTCAACACAAGCACATCTATATGGATACATTGCTTTGAATTGCAAGTTTTCTTCACAAAGGTCCAAATCGAGCCCAAAATTAGGGTTAGTGAGCTATACCTTTGCCTAAGAGGTGAGGCCTCAATTGGGTGCTTGTGGAAGCTTCAGTGGAGTCTCACTAACCATGTGGATGTATTTATTTCCTCTGTTGAAGGCTCCAAGTATGAGTTTGATCAAAACCTGGAGCGGCCTTGGTCTAAGGATAGGTTATAAGGCTCAACAGAGGGGGATTTTTATGGGGATCTTCCTCTCTTGCTCTAGTGAAGCTCAGGAGCAAATCAATTTGGGGTTTTGGGAAGTTTTTAGGAAGGCCAAATTTTGTCTTGATTTTGAGCTCAAGTGATGGGAAAGATGGCCAGAGAATGGTTGCAATGGGGTTGTGTAGTCATGAAGGAGCTTTAGAAACAGTTTAAACAGGGTTCCCTCAAGAAAATTTTTTTGGTTCCCTTTTATCCATGGAAGGGGGTTTAAGTAAAATAACTTAGGGTGGCTGTCATGAAGGATCCAACCCAAAGGGATAGCGGGAAGAGAGTTGGCATCTTGCAATTGGCTCCGAGAACAATACAAATATAGTGTAGAAAGTTTGTACTATTCAGTCCATAAATATGTATCATGTGAAGATAGGTATTGGTGAGAAAGATTTGTTAAACCTTGTGAGATTTTAAGCAGAATGTGAAATTCTGCAGGGATTGTGAAGAGAATTAGTACATATAAGGACAGTCATGTTGCACGAGCAAAGAGTAAGAGACCTCGAAATCGAGAGAAACAACTCAACAGGTTTATTTTCTTTTCTTGTTGTTTTTATCATAGTTAACTATCAGAACATATTTTTTAAAATTTAAACATTCTTGTTGGTTTATTTTTTAAAAGAGAATTTTTTATTATCATGTTTTTTTTTTATTTTGTTCTTTGTTCATTGTAGTCCCGAATAAATGTATGGTTCAGTAGCTTTCATCCATCGCACAAAATGGGCAATTGAGCAAACAAACAAAATTTCTAAAAGAGATTTCATTAATCTGCTTCAGCAGGTGTTACAGATTAAGTATAGGTCAAAGCCTCAAAAAGTACAATATGCTGATCACATTAAAGTACATATGGAAATATCTCATGCTGGGTACATAGAAGCTGAGGATATCCAATATATATATCATCACATCTGTAGAATCAAAATGCAGTACAAAAAGGTATTCTGTGAGCGTCCGTCTCTGGTAGGACAAGCTCCCAATTGAGCTAACCTACTAAGCCAGGCTCTAGGATAAGAGTTCTCTTTGCATGTGCTTAAAGGTGCAAACCTCTCATAGCTCGTAAGGCTGTTGTTCTTCCAACTCAGGGTCCGACCAAAATTCATATCGTATTTTGCAATCATCCATTCTTCAGAAAGTCACAGACACCTTATGGTGTCGTACCCCTAGAATGCAGTGTTTGACAATGTCTGCTCCATTTCCTTTAAAAACTAACACTGAACCCATTGGTAGTGGAATCTCCACGGATCCTCTAAAATCACCAATGCCAATGATATCAATTTCTTTTCCAAATATAATGTTGCTTTTGCTCATGAAAGAGAAGATCATGAATGAGACCATGCAGAAAGGCCTCACAAAGTCATGATGGTCAATGTGCGGAGGAATGCAATCGCCCTCGTCGTAGATGTTGATGATGCAACTTTTAGGAATGCAATCGAGTGGAAATATGCTCCATCAGACCATTCTCTTGATCATCCATTTTATCATGGGAGGTATCAAGTCCGCGTCATCGTGCCTCAGAATCCCCGAGAGATTCCCTTGTGTCCTTGGTGAATTTGTAATAATAGTCACTTTGTATAGTGATCTTGCCCTTCCCACACATCCATTTTCATGGCTCTGAATAAGTTTTTTCCATCAAAAGGCCTGCTCGGCCTCTATCCCTTAGATTAAATATGCAGTCAAGAATACTTCTTTCATCCCTTTTGGAGAAGACCCTGATGTACAACTCCAAGCCTTATAGTATATTGATGAATCTTCCTTGAACTTCTTCATAGAATTCAAACTCCCTTTTGGTCACTTTACTCATTTTATAGTATTCTATCATGCTTACAATCAACGGCTTTTGAGGGTACTCCCTCATTTCAATGTCAGGAGGAACCCAAGCAGGAGCAGTCTCTGCCTCCAGCGAAATATATGACTCTGCATCTAACGTGATATATTTATCCCCCATTGGGTGACCAGTGCTCTGAAATCTTTCCTTGATGGACGTGTACTCCTCCAAAGTACTGTGATGCTCTAGATGGAGAATGTTGCAATTTAGGCAATCCGTAAATGCCCCTATAGCTGGTGTCCGTGCGGGAATCTCGGCGTTGTATGTCGGGCAACCCATACAAAAAGCGTCTAAAACTCCTGATGTCTCCAGCTTTAGAGCGAACTCGGACTCATCCTCTATGGTAGGAAAGCTGGAAGAGGTCTCTCTTATGCCTGGATTCTAGATTTTCTCCTTTGGGATAGGGGTAAGCAAGCTTTCTGCCTCTTTCTGGCGTCTTTTTTATTCACGTAAGAAAGCCCTATGTTTTGACGGTTGGCGTTTCTGACCTGAGTTCTTCACAGTGGTGCATCTGGTGGTCTTTTATCATTGGCAGCGACTAGGTCCCCGATTGGGGCAATTATCATAGACGGCAGGAGAGTAGTCCCCTATATCGGGTCTTGCTATACTATCACAATTTTTCCCTTTAGCAAGGAGTTATCCCTGATGACAATCTTTAAAAGCAATGGTAGCCTTTCCTTTCCTCGATGGCTGAACGCGTCCATTAGGGGACCCTCATAGTGTATGTTGACATAACTGAAGTCCATGTGAAGTCTATGGCGCCGCTCTGCAGCGCCCTTTCTTCATTAAGTGCAAGGTTCCAACCACCTTTAAAAGAAAAAACCAGCCTCTATCCTAACATTTTCTCAGTAGACGACAGAAAAAAAAATATCAGTGAGCTGAAATTTAGCAGGAACAAGAATAAGAAAAAGTGTTTAGTAGGCAAAATTTTAGTTTATATCGGTGAGAAGATTATTTATTACTACTTATATATATTGTGTTTAATTTAGTAAAATATCAAACTTAAAAGTAGAAAAGAGAAAGCTGAAGTGTGTAATTTCAAAAGTCTTCATTTTATTGAGGTTAAAAATTTTTGGACCCGGTCACAGAGGTTTGGCCAAATAAATTACCACAGAACAATCAAAATTCCAAGATTTCAATTCAAGCAATGTCAAGCTGCGTAGTATGTCTTTAGGTATCGCTCAGGAAATCCACCAGCTGGTAGGCTCCTCCTGAGTAGACTTTTTCTACAATAAATTGTCCTTCTCAAGTTGGCTCAAATTTTTCACCTATCTTGCGGCATGCAAGAATAGACCTTTTGAGCACGAGAACGAGATTACCAAATTTGAATGTCCTTGGGTGGACCAATTTTTCATAAAATTGTATCAACTTTTCCTGGAAAAGCTCCAAAAGTTGTTGTGCTTCTAATCGTTTTCCTTCGAGACTTTCCAATTCTTTAAGTCTAAGTTTTACACTTTCTTCTGTTATAAGTTACTTGCGACAGCGACCATGAGAGACAACATTTGAACTTCTAATAGTAGTACAGCCTTGGACCCATACGCAAGCATGTAGGGTGTAAACTGAGTGGGAGTCCTGAATTTCATCCGGTAGGCCCACAAGGCTTCTAGCAATTTATATTGCCAATCTCTTTTATTTTCATCCAGTGCCTTCTTCAAAATTTGTTCCAGTGTCTTGTTGAAGCCATCAGCGAGACCATTTTCCCTAGGATAGTAAATTATAGAGTATCTCAAGTCTATCTCGTGTTATTTGACGAGTTTATTGATTTTTGTGCTCTTGAAGGTTGTCCCATTATCAGAGATTATTCTGGACGGAACTCCAAAAGGGTAGACGACTTGGTTTTTGAAGAAATGAAGGATGTGTTGTGTCGTAACCTCTCGTAACGGCACTGCCTCTGCCCATTTGGAAAATTAATCTATAGTGGCAAGTATAAATCTATGTCCTTTGGAAGACTAAGGGTCTATCGGACCTATTATGTCTGTGCCCCAACACTCAAATGGCCATGAGGCAACTGTTTGGTGTAGCACATTCGGATGTTGGTGCAAGGCCATCCCATGTATTTGGTACTGGTGACATCTTCTGGCTATATCCATGCAGTCGGACATCATTGTTGGCCAATAATATTTGAGTTTTTGATTTTCATTTTAATTTTTGGCCCTGACTGCTGAGCGTCACACAATCCAACATGTACTTCTTTGATAATATTCTATGCTTTGGCTCTTCTTAGGCTTCACAATCACATCTGGTCTAATGATCTTCTGTAGAGTACATTACCTACTATAGCATATGACATAGCCCTTCTTGTGATGAGGTGTGTTGTTGACTTGTCCTCAGGTAGATTTTCAGTATGCAAATATTCTATTAATGGCTTATGCCAATCGTCGTTGTTATCGTCAACTGCAATCATTATTTCTTCCTCTTTTCCGAGCTTGTATAGATTATCAAGGTCCATTCAAGACAAAGTTTGTCTTCCTTGTACTGTGATGTCAATTGAATCCTCTAGGAGACACACTAATTACTTAGCACGTTTTGCTAGAGTGTCAGCATGTGCATTATCTTTCAGAGGAATATGGTAGAAAGTCACATTAGGAATCTGCTCGAGTAGCTTCATGGTGTACCAGTTGTATTCTGCTAACCTTGGTTTCAAAACCCTGTATTGTCTGGCAACTTGTTGAATGACGACTTGTGAGTCACCATAGACAGCAATATCTATTATGTTCATTAAGATTGCCAATTCCAACTTCAACCCAGTGATTAAAGCTTCATATTTTGCTTCATTGTTGGTCCATGACTCTATCAGGTGGTATGAGAACCACAACATACCCTTATCTGGTGTGATTAAAATCAAACCAATCCCTACTTTGCCTGGTGTAACCGTGCCTGATCCTTTGTCTTTTCTCGCTGATGAAGCTCCGTCGAAGTACATCTCCCAGCATTACGCACTGGAGGATTCCATTTGTAATATCTGTTCATCTGGTAACTCGTCATTAATAGGGGACCCAGTTAGAAGATGATGTGCAGGGAGGAAGTCTGCTAAAATTGTCTACTAAAATTTATACCTTGATAGCACCGAGGGGAACAAAAGTTATGTCGAATTGCAACAAAATCATCAACCATCTTGCTAGATGCCCAAAAAGTGTTGGTCTGGTCATCAAATATTGTAACGGATTAACTTTTGAAATTAGGGTAATCTTATGAGAAAGCATGTATTGTCTAAGCTTCTCAGCGGCGAAGATTAAATCTAAACAATGCTTCTCAATAGATGGATGCCTTACCTTTGTCGGTATTAGACGATGAATCAAGCAGTAGAGTGTGTTCTCTTTACCCTCGTCATTGACTTGGGCTAAGAGGGCTCCAAGAGAGTCATCTAAGGCCGCGATAAAAGTATCAAAGGTTTCCCTAGGATAGGGGCTACCAAAATAGGACGTGTCATTAAATATTGTTTAACATCCTCGAAGGGTTGCTGAAATTTCTCTCCCCAAATGAATTTGGCATCCTTTTTAATTAATGTCGAGTAGGGCTGACACCTACCTGAGAGATTAGAAATAAAGCGTCTCAGATATGCTAACTCCCTTGGAACGAATGTAGTTGTTTCAAGGTTTTGGGTGGAGGCATCTCCAAGATAGCTTTAATCTAATCTAGGTCAATCTTGATTCCCAGACGACGGATAATGAATCCCAGAAATTTCCCTGAGGTAACGTCGAAAGTGCACTTTAAGGGATTCATCTTAAGGTTGTACTGTCATAATCATTCGAGCACAATCCTCAAATTGTACAATTGATCTATCTTTTGTTTACTTTTAATGATTAAATCATCCATGTAGTACTCCACTTGGTTATGAATAAGGTCGTCAAATGTCTTTGTCATTGCTCGTTGATATGTTGCTCTGACGTTCTTCAACCCAAACAATATCATTGTGTAGCATAAGACCCTAATAGGTGTTTTGAAGGCTGTAAGTGTTGCATCCTCTTGAGCCATCTTGATTTGATTGTCAACTGACAATCCATCCATAAAGGAGAAAATCTCATGTGTCGAAGCAATGTCCACCACCATTTCTGGTATCCGTAGTGGGAACTCATCTCTTGGACATGCTTTATTCAAATCCCAAAAGTCAAAACAAACACGTATTTGTCCATTTTTCTTCTTAACTTGAACAATGTTAGCTAACCATGTGGAGTATTTCTCTTCTCTTACAAAGTTAGCATCTATTAATTTTTTTACCTCGGTGATGACTTATTGCTCCATTTTGAGGCACATTCTTCTTGAAGCTTGCTTTACTGGGGTCATATCTTTGTCCACCCCAAGCTTATGAACTGCAACCTTTGTTGACAGTCCTAACATTTCATTATAACTCCATGCAAAGCAATCTTTAAATTTTGTTAATAATTTAATCAATTCTAAAGATTCTTCATCGTTGAGTAAAGAACTGTCGGTGTTATTTCGGGTTGGTTTGTGGGGAGCTGCCCGTGAGAAGCTGTCGGTCACCGGAATCGAATTTTGGTCGCCCGCTTTGAAAGGATGTTGAAGTATGAAATCAAACTAACCCCATATTTTTCATAGTTTTAAATGAAAGAGCACTGTACCTCAGATTCTGTATCTATCTCAAAGGATAAACACAAGACTTGAGGATGAGGGTCGATCAAATAAACTAAGGGAATTATGACGTCCGTTTGGTTTGCAAAACCTTTGTATTTGCCGACAAATTCCCTTATTTAATATAAAGGATTAAATAGAGTTTATATTAAGCTGGGTTCGGACATGCTTCTTATGAGGGCAAGCCCCTATAGTTAATTACATCTTAAATGACCGAAGTCACCTAAGAAGACTCTCGATAAAAATTAAGAAATGTTATCTTCAAGGAATTTTAAAGGGTAGGACTCTTCAACGAAATTGGACATAGAGGTGTGAAAGGGGATTGGTTCAAATTTGGAACATTTTATTGTAGAATTCAAGGAAGGAGGAACTAGGGGATGTCATGGATCCAGAGGAGAACCCCAGTGACTTCCCAAGCTATCCTAATGTTTGGCTTCAGTTTTAAAGAGAAATATTTTGGTGTTTCATCCTGCCAATTTTATTTATTTGGGCTTACATTCGTGTAAAATGATCACACAAATAGCCTGGAAGATGTGAGGATTTAGGTTATGACAAACGACAACCTCTGAATCCTAACACGAGTTAGGGGCTTTATTGTACAACAGGGCTATGCAAAGGCCTAAAGATAAGGTGAGGATTTACGTTGTGTAAGCAAGCAATCTCGAAGTCCTATGGCATTGTTGTTTTAAGTCTAAGAAAGGAAGATTGGTTTAGCCGGGGAAGACAGGTTTTGCTGTTGAAGATGGTTGTGCTACCCACCATGCTAGCTCCAAGTTCCTCACCGCGAAGAGTTCGAGTTTCTAGCGTGTCAAGTTATAATGTCAAATCAGGTGGTCCTATGGTTGAAGTTCTTTAAATTTTATGAGGGCATATTAAAATTGATTAGAGCGACACCGGTTAGGATCCTACGGTTCCCTCGTTCCGGCACCACTATTTTCTATTGGATTCACTTAGTCCAAATGAACTTACTAAA
>NW_018250725.1:15132-16911 GCF_001263595.1 Phalaenopsis equestris | reverse complement strand
TGAAACTTAAAATGTATGTTAAGGCAGTTTATGAAGAGCAGGAAAGGTAAAATTTTGGTAATTTTCCTAACCCTATGTCATATCTTGGTGAGCCCTTAAACGTTTAATTAAGGATGATTTCATTGAGCAAAGATTTATAAGTTTAATAGGCCTCTGAGGTATCCAATGAGTTAGGAGGGGGAAGCAGGTCCATCCCTCCCTCTCACCAACTGGTGAAAAGCCTCGAGTCCATTTAAACTTATTATGTTGGTTAGTGGTTCATCCTGTAAATACCCTTATTACTCAGTGAGCACTGATGTCTCAATTATCCCTAAGAATAGGGTAATTATCACTTATCATTTAATTAGAGAATTACGTGGGTGAAGACCCTTAAAGAGGCAAGTTAATGTAATTTGAACACTTAGCCAAATTTTTAATCCTAATTGGGCTTAGTGATGTTTCAAGGATGTTTGATTTAATTATGTTTATTTCTCTAATCCTTGTTTAATCAATTTTTGATTTAGCCTAAGTCACCACTTAGCTCTTAAGACCTAGGTGAGTGTCTTAATTAGTTTTTAAAAGGGTTAAGCTTTAAGTAGTCCTCATTCATGATTTGGATTTTATTTGAAAATTAAGATAGGGGTATTAAATTGATTAATTATTGGCTTCCAAAGTCATAGCCCTAAGTCTAGGATCATTTAATTTTAATAAATTTCCAAATTTTAATAATTTAGAAATTTAATATTCTTAATTAAGAAAGTGAGATTTGTTTTTACCAGTTAAACCCCTTTTGTTTCAAGCATCAAATAATATGATTAAGATCAGAGGTTACCCGTTTTCCCTCCTTAAGCCTAAATGTTAATTAAGGATAAATTTCTAAAATTACCTATTTGCCCCTAAGTCTCTAACGCTTCACAATTTATCAAATTCAATTCAAATGACTTTGAAATTTTTATCCTACCTCATTCATGGGTAAATTGAGACATCAAGGGAGAAAATGTGATTTTTCAAATTTTAATTTAATTTATGTTATTATTTTCAGGCAAAACTAGGATTTTTCAAAGAAAATTCCTAACTTGACCAAGGTAAATTTTAATCCCTTCAAATTTTTACAGTAGGTAGACCTAGACTAGATAAGCTTTTGGACCAAATTTCATAATTTTTTGAATTCCCTGTGATTTATTGCAATTATTTTAAGCTCTAGGTTATTTAACAAAAATAAAATTTTTTGAGTGGTGAAAATTAGGTTTTATTTTTTTGAAAAATCTCCCTAAGGTCAGAAAACTCAGAGGAGGAAAATTTATATTTTTTTAATTTTTCCTTGATTTATTGGAATTATATTAGTGAAAAATCATTTTTAGCCTTTTAAAAATTATTCTTAAGCTTTAAAATTCAATATCTTTATTTGAAAAATCAGGAAAAATATTCTTAATATTCCTAAGTGATTAGGAATCAACTTAAAACATTTCCATGAGTTTTATTATTTTTGTGATTTTTATGAATTTTTAATTATTTTAAATATTTAAAATAGGCTAAAAATCAAGTTTTTATTTTAAATATAATTTTATTTTTAGAAAATATCCCTGATCGCAGAGAACTCAAAAAACTAAGTTTCATAATTTTTTGAGTTATATTTTGATTTTTAAAAATCATTTAAGTGTTAAAAGTCATATTTATCTTTAAAAATCAACTTAAGGTGTCAAATGAACTTAAAATATTTTTGAAATTTTTATGATGAGTTCTCTGGATCATAAATCACAGTAGAGATCAAAAATCAAGTCATTTAAATGTTTATATTTT
>NW_018250725.1:13195-15042 GCF_001263595.1 Phalaenopsis equestris | reverse complement strand
AAGGTTTCTCTAGTCATGGTGGACCTTCCAAAATTTTCTTGGGATTTAATAACCAATATGCTAATTTCCATGATTATTTTAAGGAAATGATGTAAAATAACTTGAAAAATATGGGTCTCTGTATAAGAACCTTCTCTAACTTTAGAAAAAATCATAGAATATTTCCCCTGACAGAGGCTACAACATGTCACAATTCCAAGCCAAGATGATGTTCTAATATGCATGGAGAATCAAATCATCCCAAATAGTGTTTAATTAATTAAAAATAAAATATGCATCAAATGGACTTGAATATTGTTCCACATTGTTATCCTCTATTCACTCAGCAAGAGGGTATTTCTATTTTATTTTTGTGATTTCACAAAGTTATGAATTTTCTAAGTTAACGGTATTTAAATAAATAAGAAAAAGCCTTATTTACCTATTTAAACAGCGCGTGCTGACTAGATCGTAGGCAGCTCCGAAGGCATGCGTAGCGCGCTCTGGTTGGACGTCGCCGCCCACACATCCACGTAGCTGCTGACTCGGCCCACAGTTTATATTTTGAAGTATTGTCCAACTTCATCTCCTCCGTCCATTCAATACACGCTTGATCAAACGGCTCCCCGTCATCGTCCCTGATAGAATGATCTCGTGACCATCCACACAAAAACCCTAAGATCTCAGACTAGACTCAACTAAACCACTTTGGGTATGATCCTATGGACTTGTTTAAGTGAGATGAACACATCCATATGGTAATCAAGCATTTAAATTAAGCCTAATCAAATGTAGAATCAAAATAGGCTCGGGAGGGAGAGAAGTTTTATACCTTTGCTCTAAGAAGTGAAGCTTCAATAAAAGGGTCTTGGCACATTCGTTAGAGTCCAAAGAGGTTCTGGATTAACCCTCTTGTTGTGGTGTGAGGCCTAAGTAGGAATTCGATCATGATTGAATTTGGGTGTTGTTCTAGAGCTATGGTAGAGGCTCTATGAGAGGGGAATTTGATGGGGCTTAACTTTCTTTCTCTATTGTGAAGGTGTGGGTGAAGTTAATTTATGTTTGATGGACTGTGGAGGTGTATTGGCTTCTGTCCTGATTTTCTGATTTTCGACAAGGGTTCAAGCTCAAAATTAAGCTCCGACAATGGGAATGGGTGAGGGAAAATGGCCTTTTAAGGAAACTTCAGGGATCTTAGTGCCATTGAGGGGATCTTAGGGAAACTCTGTGTGAAGTTTGGAGAGGCCTCTCTAAGGAAATTTCAGCACTTAATTTAAGAGCCATGGAGGTGGCCTTTTATAAAAATGGGTTATGGTGGCTATCGTGGCCAATCAAGAAGTGTAATGTGGTGCTTAGGTGGAGGGCAGAGGAGCTTCATAGTTTTATTTGGATGAGCTGACCTCTAGGTTTGATTTAGGTGAGGTTCCATGGGGGTGGCTCTCGTTTTTGGGCTTTTCAGGCCACTAGGCTTGCCGGCCGGCTAGGGGGAGGTGGCTAGGAGCTCAGGGAAACCAGAGGAATCCATCACAGCAATTTAATGCAAATGTGCTTGGATTTGGCAAAGATATCTTAAGCATTTAATTTGGGGAACCTTTGGTCCATGGCTTGATTTAGGTGGTTTCATGGTGTTTGGACTGGTCACTAAGTCCAACTAATGGTTGGGGTGGAGTTAATTTGGTGACTTTAGGGTGGTTAGGTCACATTTACTCCATGGGTCCAAGTGGGTGCAAATGACCAAAACTTGGGTTTGGGATAGGCTATCCATGTCAATTAGCCCAATTGATTGTTGCATTTGGTGTATATGATCATAAGGAACAACTTTGGTGAAGGATCGGTGTGGTTTTGAGTTCAATTGACCTTTACCCACT
>NW_018250725.1:0-13100 GCF_001263595.1 Phalaenopsis equestris | reverse complement strand
TTCAATATGAATTGGATGCCAATTTGGAGGTTAAGGCATTAAATTGGGTGAAATTTGGGGACTTAGCCAATTTGGGGCTAAATTTAGGAATTTTGGATTTAGGCCAAAATCAAATGGATTTGAGACTTCACCAAGGTTAATTGATGATTGATTTTGATGTATAGGAATGTTATAAAGATTTTTCAACATTAATTGAGGCCAACTTACTAGGCTGTGGGTTCAATTTGGTGAGATTAAGCCACATGATCAAAATTGTGATTTTGACCCAAATCAAAATTGGGCTCAAATCATGGACTAATTGAGTTTGAATTTGGTTTATTTTTGTCATATGAAAAGTGAAATTGGGGTCCATTGAGATCCAATTGATGGACATTTGAGTTGGATTTGGGGAAATTTTGGTCTTTAAAGGGCAATTTTGGGGATTTTTGATAAAGATGGCCAAATTGGGTCATGTGGTAGTTGAGAGAAATGAAATTGGGAACATTTGGGATTTATTGGGATTTTCTGGTAATTTTTGGAATTTTTGGGATTTTGAGCTATGGAGGGGTATTTTGGTAATTTGGGGGTTTTTTAGGGGTAAAAGGCCAAGATGGGTATTTTGGTAGTGTTGAGGTACCAACCATCACCAATATGCCATAGACCAATGGAAACTCCATTTTGGTCATCTACATAGTGGTCTTAGCTAAACCATAGCCCTAGGGCTAGTAGGTTTAAGGGACCATCTACATGAGTATCCCAAAAGATCAAGGGATCTAGGCTAAGAATTTGAGTTCAGGGTTGTGAGTGATTGTGGGTGTAGATAAGTGTAGTGAGTGCCTTAGCTCCAGACCAACACCCAATTTCAACCCTAAGGTCCAGCAATCTTAAGGGTGACTCATCTTGAGTTTCCCCTACAGTGACCCCACCTACTAAGTATTTAGAGGTTGAGAGCAACATGTGGAATTGATTTCCACCTCAAATTCTGGTAGAGCATTTTCTATTAGCTGATTAGTAGAGTCATCTTCCATATCGAGGCAATCTTCTTCCGATTCATTAGTAACAACCATGCAAAATTCTGAATCATCGACTGGTCCAACTGTACCAAATCTGTGACCCACTTTCGAGTTAGGAGTTCGACTATTAATATTCCATAATTTTTTAAGAGTTGTAACTTATCTTGTGGCATTTGTTTTTTGCAATATTTTGGTAAGTGTCCGTGTTGAATTAACTTTTGTACACAAGGCAAAAAGTAACTAAAAGGTAATTCCACTAATTCATTTAGATCTTCATCCATATGTACATGATTTTCAAGATTAGTAGAAGTAGAAGCATGATAAAATTTAATCGGCTTTGAAACATTGCTATGGACCTTCTTAACCTCTAAAGTCTCGACCTTGTAAGGGATAATTGGAGTAAGGGTCATGGTGTTCACATAGTGGTTTATCCGATCATACATTATCTCATATTTGCTTTTCTTTGTGTCTTATAAGGATATCTCGTACTAAGGTTTCTTCTATTTTATCACCATTATTTCATCTTCAGAACTGTCTTCATCACCAATGTTGATGATCGGCCTAGTCTGTTCAACAATTAAGTTGGTTCTTGCTCATCCACGTTACCGGCCTCGACCTCGGGTGTGTGAACTAAAAGAACCCCCCACCAAATTTTTGCAATAGAGTGGTGGAAGATTATTAAAGTGGAGTTGAATGGCCTTACCATTTTACTTCTTCTAAATCTTTCTTTTTAATGGTCACAATTTCACGAGAGAAGAAAATTTTCTTTAGAGGTGCCTAGTATGTGGCATCCTCGTGAATGCCAACTTCATGAACTGAAAAAGGTTGTAAATCTCCCTTGATACATTATTCTTGTCCTTCTTTGCAGTACTTGATCCATTAGTGTAGAGATGGTGGAACCATGTTGTGTTAGTGAATCCATGGTCAACCCAATAGAGCGTTGAAAGAGTTTTGGCGTCAATGATATGAAATTTAGCGGTCTTACTAGTTCTCCAACTTTCATAAGTAATGCAATGGATCCAAGGGCTCTCTCTCCCTTTTAGTTGAATCCCCTTAGCATCATTTTATCGGTCGTAAGCTCCTGAGCCTCAATTTCCAAGTAAGCCAACGTTTGTAGACTCATCAAGTTGAGTGATGCTCCAGGATCTACTAAAAATCTGGACAACACAAATCTGTTGATGTTAAAAGAGATATAAAGTGGTCGGTTATGGTCAGTGGTGCCAAGTAGCAGGTTTTCATCCATTAAGGTACCCCAGATTTTTTTTTCAACAAGCAAACTTCATCGGAGGATGTGCTGGCCAACTGGGTTAAGCAAAGCTATAACCAGAGACTCTCTTCTCTCCTTTGATAGGATTAGAGTGTCGTAGATGCTTAATTTGGCTGACAACTTCCTAAGATGAGCTAGCACGTTGTAATCCACTTTGTATGATCCTCCAATTTTATATTGGTTATGTGTTTCTCCTACTAGTGGAGGTGGAGGTAGCTCTTCTCATGTTTTTATTTGTCTTCCTTTATCTGTCAGAGCTGTTCTCGGAAGTAATACCTTCCCGCTCCTTAAGTTCACTTTTGTAATTTCTTCTTGAGATACCATTATCAAATCTTCTGGTGTTTCTTCTTTGTCGGAGACATCCAAGATGATAGCAAGCAGTGCATCGTGGAACTCGAGGATTGGCTCCTCATTCTCGATGCTATCGTAAGTGGCACTGTCGGTGTCCTTTTTGGTCTTGTTAATGAGTTCGTCGGACTCAAGCATGATTTGAGGATCATTTTAGAAATCGAGATCGAAGCTAGATCAGTCACTGTCGATTACGTTATCACTAGAAATAGTTAAAACGTAGCTGAAATCATAATGATTATATTCGTAAGACCTCGGAGGAGCAAAAAGATAATCATACCAGGTCAAGGGTTTGAGGATGCGTTCTTCTTCTTCTTTTTCCTTGATGATGACGGATCTTTTGGTGAAATCTTCATCTCAAGCTTGGCAGGCTGAAGACTCTGAAAGAAGCTTGTGCTGAAGCATTCTGAATTTTGTTTAGTATCTTCTAAGATGATTTGCTCCAGACTGTACTCCATCCATGTTTTCTAGTATGCGGGTCAATCAGAGATATTGGCTCAGCTGAAATCATATGTATAGAACCTTTTCCAGGTTCTTTTAAATATTCTTTCTGGATCGTTTTACACCCTTCCTTAAGATTTTTCTCGAGCCAATCCCTGAAGATAAAACATTCTTCAATAGTGTGGCCAAGCAATCGGTGATATGATCAATAGTTAGGTTGATCCTTCTTATCGACATCTTTGGTCTTCTATGGAACTGGTAGTCTGAACTTCATCAAACTTCTGAACATCTTGGGTACGGCTTCATCTTTAAAGGAATACACCACTTTCCTTTGTTCTATAATGGACATTTTCTAATTCTCTGTTCAGTATGATCCTCCTTGAGGCGGTTGCTGGCTAGACTAGTCATACTGTTATGTCTGTTGTCAAACATGCTGTGATGAAGAATGATGGGAATTTTCTACATGTATCTTCATTGGTTGCTTTCGTTTTTTGACCTTTGCGATGGTTGCCAATGTTTTGGATTGGACTTCTCAGACTTCTCATGAGAATCCATGTGTTTGACTTCTTCTTGAAGATTGTTGGCTTTGTTGAGTAGCTTCTTGAAGGATTTAATGGTGAGTCCCTTGAGCATGAAAGCTACTGGCCCATGGATTCCCTTGAGTGAGATCTCAATGGTGTGATGATCCTGTAGCTGAGGTTCACATTTCATGTAAGTTTTTTCCACCTCAAAATATAGTCCACTAAAGTCTCATTAGGCTTTTGCTTCTCTATTACGAGATCTCCGATAGACACATGATGTTGTGCTCCAGCAAACCTTTTCATGAATTATTGTTTTAACTTGGCAACCATCTTGACTGATCCATTGGGTAATTCAACATACCAATCAAAAGTGATCCCTAACAGGCTACCGATGAATTGTCAGAAGAGCAAGGATTTTTTACCTCCAGTATTACCACAACTGGCTTGAAAATGTGCCATGTTTCTTGGGATTTCCAGTCCCATCGAATATCTTAAAATTTGGTGACACAAAACTCTTAGAGTAGGGTATGACATCGAACTCCTCCGGGTAAGGTCTACATCAATGCACCAACCTTAGATTGGGTTAAGGCCTCTTAAACTTGTTTGACCATTTGCTTAAATTCCTTTTCTGGCATGGCGCTTGATAGAGAAGGCATGGCGCTTGATAGAGAATCTTTCTTTTGTTGCTCATCTCTGTTTGTTGAGGCAACTTCTCTCCTTTCATCTGTGATGTGAATAATTTCCAGCTAGTTGACTTTTGGAGAGGTTAATTGTGGAAGTTGGGACTGTCCCTGAACTGTGGCCATAGCGGTCATAGCAGCAGCAGACATCTCTTCCATCCTTTTTTCCAGTTGGCTGACTTGCTCATCCCTTAAGAGGATAGCTCTACGCAGCTCATCTACAACATTCTCTTTGACTAGAAGTTGAGCGTCGCGCCTAGATGAAGCGGCTTTGTTTTCAATGACAAGGATATCCATGAAATCCTCTTTGAGGTACTCGTTAAAGTCAAAATCTTCATCATCATCAATGGAAACTCCATGTTCTCGGGCCAACTCAGAAATCTCAATCCTGAGCTTTTCGAACTTCTATTCAATTATTGATTCTTGGATTTTCTTAAGGTCTGAAGGACCCTGTTGGACCTCCTCCACTTGTTCCTCCATCTCGCTAGCAATTGCTGCGGCCATGATGGATATTGTGGATCCTTGCCTCATTTCATGATTCTACGTTGTGAGCTCACTGGATTGTATCGGTACGATGACCTTGGGTATCCATAGCCTTTTCTTTGGTGGTGATGTCTTGAGACGGAGTGTCTTGGTACAAACATCAGTATGTCGAGGAAAAGTATGCTTCCCATGGTGCGGACCAGAAACAGTACTAGGCAACCTTATCGGCACTAAAAAGTTGAGAAGTATCCCGTAAGAAGCTATCAGTCACTGAAATCAAAATCCCGTCGCCCGCTTGAGAAGGACGTTTTATTTTACATATATATTTAGTTTTAAAAACATATGAAATCAAATATAGTTTAGAAAAATATGAAATCAAATTGATCCCATATTTTTCACAGTTTAAATGAAAGAGCACTATAACTCAAATCTCGTATCTATCCCGAAAGATAATCACAAGACTTGAGGATGAGGCTCGATCAAATAAACTAAGAAATATATAACATTTATTTGGTCTACGAAACCATTTTATTTGCTGACAATTTTCTTTATTTAATATGAAGAATTAAATAGAGTTTATATTAAGCTGGGTTTGGACAAGCTTCCTATAAGGGCAAGCCCCTATAGTTAATTACATCTTAGATAATTGAATTTACCTAAGAAAACTCTCAATCAAAATCAGGACATACTATTTTTGAAATACTATCTTCAAGGAGTTCAAAAGGATAGGACATTTCAATGAAATCAGACAAATGAGGTGTGAGAAGGGATTGGTTCAAGTTTTAAACATTTTATTTTTGAAATCTAAAGGAGAAAGAACTAGGGGATGTCATGGATCTAGAGGATAACTTCGCTGACTTCCCAATTTATCTTATTATTTGGCTTCAATTTTAAAGAGAAATTATTTGAATGTTTCATCATGCCAATTTTATTATTTTAGGGCTTACATTTGTGTGAAACGATCACACAAATAGCCTGAAAAATGTGGGGATTTAGGTCGTGACTGACGACAACCTCAGAATCCTAAGACGAGTTAGGGTTTAGATTGTACAACAGAGTTGTACAAAGGCCTAAAGATAAGATTGAGGATTTATGTTACATAAGCAAACAACCTTGAAATCCTATGGCTTAGTTGTTTAATTATAAGGAAGGAATTTTCTTAGCCGAGGAAGATGGGTTTTGATGTTGAAGATGGTCGTGCTGCCCACAGTGCTAGCCCCAAGCTCTTTATCATGATGAGTTTGAGTTTTGTAGTGTGTCAAGTTATGATGTCAAATTAGATGACCCTATGATTGTAGTTCTGTAAATATTTTGGGGCATTTTAAAGTTGATTAGAGAGACACCGGTTAGGATCCTATGGTTCCCTCATTTCAACAACACTATTTTCTATTAGATTCACTTGGTCCAAACAAATTTATTAAACTCAACTTAATGAGTTCCATACTTTCATTTAGACTATGGGAAGCCTCATTACCAACCATAGGTTACCTCCTCCAAGTGATTCCCTGTTATCCGATAGAGATGTCTTAATTTAGTTGCAATTGTGGTTTCGTGATGTTTGTGATTAAATTTTGAGTTTTCTTAAATTTTGAATATTGTGGAGGTGATTTTTATCTTGGTTGATTTTAGTTTCGGTTTTCATTTTGCGGCTATCCTAGTAGTTTTGCTTTTCATGCAGGGTGACATTGTTGTTTAGCATGCAAGTTCATATTTTGGTTGTACATGCAGGTGAGTAAGTGTAGTAACGTGCTTAAAAAAGTACGGGAAACCAAAAATACAGGTAAATAAATCACAATAAAAGCGTACTTGGATGGTCTTCCTGTCAACTCCAACTAAAACTCAAAATGCATGTAAGGGCATTTTATGTAAAGCTGGAAAAATAAGATTCCTAGATTATATCTTGTCTGGGTGAGTCCTTAAGGGTTTGATTAAGGATGATTTTATTAAGCAAAACATATCAAGTTCAGTAGACCTCCAAAGTATCCAACAAGTCATAAGAGAAAGGCAGGTCCATGCTTTCCCCTCACCACCTAGTGAAAAGTCTTAAGCTCATTTAAACGTATTATGTTGCTTAATAATCCATCATGAAAATATTAATGAACATTGATGTTTCAATTATCCCTAAGAGTAGGGTAATTATCATTTATCACTCAATTTGAAAATTATGTGGGTGAAGACTCTTAAAAGGGGCAAGTTAGTGTTATTAAGACATTTAGTCACTTTTAGTTTTAGTTTGGGCTTTTAGTGTTTTAAAGGTGTTCAACTTTTTATTTACATTCACTTTTCTAATCCTCATTTAACCAAATTTAATTTACCTTAAGTCACTACTAAACCCTTAAGGTCCTAGTGAATGTCTTAATCATTTTGAAGGAGATTTCTAAGTGATAATAATTCATCATCAAGACTTTTGAATGCTATTTGAACATCTAAAATGGGGGTATTAAATTAATGAGTTATTAACACCCAACACCATACCCCTAAGTCTAGGTTCATTTAATTTGATAGACTTCCAAATTTTAATAATTTAAGGAATTTACACATTTATCCTTCAACTAGGAAAAAGTGAGATTGATTTCTACCAATTACTCTCTTATGTTTCAATCATCCAAATATGTTAATTAAGATCAAAGGTTGCCCATTTCCCTTTCTTGAGTTAAGCCTAAATATTAATTAAGGCTAAATTTCAAAAATTACACTTTTGCCCCTATGGCTCTTATCACATCATGATTTATCAAATTTAATTAAAATAAGTTTGGAATTTTTATCCCACCTCACTCATGGATCAATTACAACATCAGAGGAGAAAATGTGTTTTTTTTTTCAAATTTTAATTAATTTACATATTTATTTTTATGCAAAAATAGGATTTTTCAAAGGAAATTACATAACTTGACCAAGGCAAAGCCTAATCTCTTCAAATGTTTACTAGAGGTAGACCTAGACTAGAAAACTACACATAGACTAAAGAAGCCTTTGGACCAAATTTCATGATTTTTTAGATTTTATTTGAATTTTAGAATTATTTTAAGTTCTGGAGTGTTAATTAATCATAAAAATGTTAAATATGGAAAATTAAGTTTAAAATATTGAAAATTAAGTTTAATATTTTTATTAAATCTCTTTGATGTCAAAAAAACCAGAGAAATAAATTTCACATTTTTTTAATTTTTCTTTGAATTATTAGAATTATTTTAGTGAAAATCCATTTTTTAGCCTTTTAAAAATTATTTTTAAACTTTAAAATTCTATATATTCACTTGGAAAATTGGGAAAAATATTCCAATTGCTCCTAAATACTTAGGAAACTATTTAGAATATTTCCATTCTCTGAACTTCAAATTACAGTTGAGATTAAAAAACCAAGTCATTTAGATGTTTACATTTCCCAAATTAATTTTCTTTGTGTTTTAGGGTTTTTTGAGTGTTAAGTGTGTTCTTAATGACTTAGCTCATGAAAAATTTTAAAAAAAGATCTCTCGTCACAGAAAAACTTTCAAAATTTTCTTTGATTTTTCTAAGTAATATGCAAGTTATTATGATTAATTTATGCAAGTAATAGGCATAAACTTAAAAAAATATAGATCTATGTCTAGAGATATTCTCTGACTTCGGAAAAATTAGAAAATGTTCCCCATGACAGAGGCAACGACATGCAAAATTATTAAGTCATAGTGAAATGTCTACATGCATGGAGAATTAAAAGACTCATAACAGTATTTAATTAATTAAAAGTAAAATATGTAACAAATAAACTTCAAACCATCTCCACATTGTTCTCCTTTATTCACTGAACACTAAGGTATTTTTATTTTATTTTTGTGATTTTTCTACACCAATATATGAATTTTTAAAGTTAGGGAGCATCTTCTGAATTATTTAAATCCCTATTTTTCTACTTAAACACGCTGCGCCGCATCAATCTACGACGTTCCAAAAGCATGCATGACACGCTCTAGTTGGATGCCGCCATCCACGTAGCAGGTGACTCAACCCGCACTTTATGAACCGCGCTCCCATCCAACGCAATCAGAGCCCTCCATTTGATACACACACGATCCAACGTCCTCGCGTCATCGTCCCCAAATAGAGTGAACACGTGACCGTAAACCCTAAAAACTTAAGATCTCCCCCATTTTTAAACCAAATGACCTCAGGTTTGATCATACGGACTCGTCTAAGTGTGACGAACACATTCATATGGCAAACATGCCAGTAAATCAATTCTAATTAAATGGAGAATCAAAATAGGCTCGGGAAGAGGGGAAGTTCAATACCTTTTCTCTGAGAAGGGAAGCTTCAATCAGAAGTGCTCGACATGTTCATGGAGGTCAAAGGAGGTTGGGGATTGAGCCTTTGGTCGTGGTGGAAGGTCTAAACCCAAATTCGATCAAGGCTAAATTTGGGTGTTGATCAAAGTCTAGTATAGAGGCTCTGTATGAGGGGGATTTGATGGGGCTTCTTCTTATTTCACTGTGGTGATGATGTGGGTGAGTTTAATTTAAGTTTAGTGCACTATGGAGGTGTGGCGGAAAATGTCCTATCTTCTACAAGGATTTGAGCTCAAAAATTGAACTCTGGTATGGGGAATTTGGGCAGAGAAGTGGTTGGGTTGCACTAAGGAGGTCTCAAAGAGGCTAGGGGGACAATTTAGAGGGGTCTCCTTGAGAAAATTTCAGCACACCCTCTATGGCCATAGAGGTGAAGCTTTTATAAAAAGAAGCTTAAGGTGGCTCTATGGGGTAATGTATGGGTGTAAAGTGTTACTTATGTCGACGGCAGAGAGGCTCTAAATTTTAAATGGAAAGAGGTGGCCTCTAGGTTTGAATTGGGTTTGAATTTTTGGGTGGTGGCTCACAGTTTTAGCTCCTCTGGTAACTAAGCCAGCTAGCAAGGCTCGGGGAGGTGGCCAGGAGGTCAGGTGAGCTAGGGTAATCTGTCAGAATAATTTTCACAACAATTTATTTGGGCAGGTGTTTAGTTTTAGCAAAAATCCTTTAGGCTTAAGAAAATTTTGAAGCAAATCTCTTGATTTAGAGAACCTTTGGACTTTGGCTCATTTGGGTGGTTCCATAAGATTTTGCCTGGTCAATAAGGTCCAAAATTTGGCTGTAGAAGTCTTGCCTTGACCAATTTGACATCTAGGACAATTTTGGTGCATGGGTCCAATGTGGGTGCAAATGACCAATGCTTGCGTTTAGGCTAGGAGGCTAGGATAGCCATGACTTTGAGCTCACTTGATTGATCAAAATTGTATATATGAATGCAATGAAGATTTTTGGTTAAGGATTGAAGTGATTTGAATTCAATTGGGGGTTCAATTTGGAGGATTTTGGAATTTTGGTCACTTTGGGCATGTTGGGTTAGACTTGGGTCTAGATTGGGCTAGGCTTGAGCTAATTCCAAATTAATTATTGAAAATGGTCAATAGCAACATCATGAAGAGTTTTCAACAAAAATTGGGTGCCAATTTTTGGGCTAAGGCAATCAATTTGGTGGAATTTGGAGACGGCCAATTTGGGGATTTTTGGACTTAGGATAAAATTAAATGAAATTGAGGCCTCACCAAGGTCAATTGAAAATCAAGTTTGATGGGTACTAATATTATGAAGAGTTTAGGATTCAAATTGAGGTAAATTGAGTAGCCTATGGGGTTTAATTTTGTGGGATTAAGTCATAGGATCAAAATTGAGGGTTCGACTTAGATCAAAATTGGGCTCAAAGCATGGTCCAATTAAGCTTTGATTTGGTTTAGATTGGTCATATAAAAGGTGAGATTGAGTTTAGGAATGAAATTGGGGGAAATTGGGACAAAATGGATGGACATTTAAGGCAAATTTGGGAAAATTTGTAAATTTGGGGAGATTGGGCCTTTAAAGGAAATTTGGGGGTTTTGGTCAAAATGGTAAAATTGGATCATGTGGTAGTTGAGAAAAATGAAATTGGCAATATTTGAAAGGTTTCGGGAATTTCTTGGGATTTTTTGGAATTTTTGAAATTTTGGGCCAAGGAGGGGCATTTTGGTAAATTTGGCAATTTTTTGGTGATTTAGGTAATTTAGAAGTTTTCAAAAGGTTTGAAATGATTTTTGAACAATTTTGGGTATTTTGGGTAAATTTAAGAATTTTGGCCAAATTTAGGGTTTCAAGGCCACTTAGGTAATTTGGGGGAGTTTAGAGGCAAAAAACAAAGTTGGGTATTTTTGGTAGAATTGGGGTGCCGACTACCATAAATAAGCTATGGACCAATGGAAACCCCATTTGGGTCCTCTATGTACTGGTCTTAGCTAAATCCTAGCCAAGGGCTAGTAGGTTTATGGGAACATCTACGTGAGTCTCCCAAAAGATCAAGGGACCAAAACTAGTAAATTCTTAGGTTTAGGGGTGTGAGTGATTATGGGTGAAGGTGAGTGCAAGTGAGTGCCTTAGCTCTAGAAAACACCAAGGGTCAACCCTAAAGTCAAACAGTCGTATGGGAACTCTCATTGAGCTCCCTCATAATAACCCCACCTTCTAAGTGCTAGAGGTCAGGACCAATATGTAGAGCCTCAAGTTGAGCAAGGAGGAGTTTAGAATTTCTAATGGTGAGGGTTCTTTTTCTAGTTTTCTAGGAATAGTCAATATGAAAGTCCTATGACTAGACATTAGGCTACTAAAAAGGAAAATATAAACCTCAACCAAAAGTGAGGTCAACAAACTTCTACGTCTTATCCTTAAGGATTTTAAGAACATCCCTGAGGTCGGTGATTGGTATAATTCTCAGACCCAGACGTGACTTAACTGGTCGATTGCTCATTAGTCAAGTGGTAGTAAAATCAGTAGCATTAATGATGGTATCAACTCTGCTCCCTAGGCGGAACCAGGCGGGAATACAAGCAAGAAAAGCTTCAGTTGATCTCTTGGAGTTTCTAGCAGATCTGACATCCTTTAAAATTTCTTTCTTCATGCACGGGGATACTGCACATTCCACTTTTTTAAGTAATTCGCCTATTGAACATCCTTCTTTGGCAGCTAGTTTCCAGAAAACTGAACTGAATCAGGTGATGGAGGCAGGTTTCTTCCTCTCCCCACCATGTACATGAAGTTTTGGTAAAGTAGCGACGATCTTTTGGATACTTTCGTACCCATTAGTGTCCACTAAGGGATGGAACCTACTTCATTGGAGAAGTGGATAGGTCTCCAATAACCTTGACTCCTCCTAGTGAGGAACTTCATCAACAGGTACTTTCTCGGAAATTTGGGCTTCAGTAGCCCTCCGAACCTTCAGGCTGCGGTTTCTCCTCTGGGTTTGGGTTAACAATGCAGTCCTCGAACTTGTTCTGATTTTGAATACTGATGGTGGGATAGCTAACCCCTCAGTTGGGCCTTCAATGATCATAACTTCTTTTCTCTTAGCAGAAGTAGGAACAGTAGGCTTGGTACGTGCCGTGCCATGGCGGCAATAGTCTTAACCTTCTTGTAAGAAGGGAAGTTCTGAGGACAGTTCAAGTTAAACTCAGCAGACAATTCTTGAACCTCTAGAGCGGTGACCTTCATTATGAAGAATGGGGCTTTCCCGAGGATGACCTCAAGATCTTCAAATTTGATTCCAAATATGATGGTGGGAGTGACGTTGTGGGCATCGCGGCTCGTCGATAGGTTGCAAGAGAAAGTGACCGTTAAAAATGCCATTACAACATCTTCAAAAAGAAAGCTCTTAGGTTAGCTACTTTTGCCAATACCTCGTAATCTTAGTGCGAGCACTAAAAATTCAACAGAGGTCCATCTATAGATGAGTAAGTCTTTATTTAATTTATGGAGACTTTAGAGTAAAAGTAATTTAAAAGTTGAAATATTTAATTAATATAAAGAAAATTAAAGAGCATGCAGAGCACGACACAATATGATTTAATTTTTGAAATAGCAAAATAAACTCGAAAAGGAAAAGTGAGGTTGAGGACCCAGTGCGAGACCAATTTAACAACGCACAATGCCCGGGTGGAACTAGTCCACCAACACACCTATTGGGGGTCTGACCCCACATGAAAATTAAAAAGTCCTTAATGACCTCCTAAACCACTCTGTTCAAAGGTAGTCGAACAGATGGTCCTGAAGTCCAAAGAGTTGACCGTACTTTCTCAAAATAGAAATGGGTAAAAAAGGCCAACGAAAGAATGGGAATTTGGTTCATGAGGTACATGAACACATTACAAGCGTATGAAGATAATATTTCTCAATTTAAATATCACGCAATTGAAAGGGGAAGAAAAGCTAGTCCCCAGCGGAGTCGCCAGAAGCTGTCGAAGTTATTTTTTGTTGGATGAGTTTCCCATTAGAAGCTATGGGTCAATGGAATCGGAATCTATTTACCCACTTTGGAAAGGACATTTAAA
>NW_018250724.1:0-8477 GCF_001263595.1 Phalaenopsis equestris | reverse complement strand
GAAAATTTTCTAATAATGAAGATTAACTTTATAGGATAAGATATTTAGCATTAGAAGATTAGACTATAGACTATAGTTGATTATTTAAAGTAAAGGAAAATTGTATTTTTGAAATATTAAGAGTCCTTGGGGTTTATATATAAGAAGTGAGACTCTATGATGAATCATTTAAAAGTTGATATACATTTATAAAATAAAGTAATGTCACAGGTTCCAACTTTAAGGGGAGGAAAGTGAAGTTCAAAATTATTAAAGGTTATCCAGATATAGTAATCCTCACTTGAAAAGAAAATGAAGGATTGAAAAACAATTCCAAAAAAAAAGAAAAAAAAAAGAGAGAAAATAAAAAGAAAAGGATTGAAAAACAATCCATATATAGAATAGTAAAAGAAAGTATAAGTGAGGAAAAGCATGAGGAGATGCCTAATCAAAAATTGGCTTCACTAGAATCAACTTAAAGGAAAGAATTTAAGTATATTTCTAAACTTATATTTAAAGTATTAGCATCTTTACTAATATAGTTCTAATGGAATTATTTTTCATATTCTTCTTCCATGTGCACATATTGTGACAGGTTATAGTTATTCTTGAAATAAAAATGAGATTAGAACTCCTAAACTTGATGACTGATGATCTTGCAAGCACCTATAATCTTGACATGAATTCTTTTTAACCTTTCTGAAAGTTTTGTTAATATATTTATTTAAATCAAAAATTTTGATATCTTTAAAGTGAAGTTCTCAATCATGAATCATAATTTTATGTAGTAGAAGAATTACTTGAGGACAAGTAATAGTTAAGTGTGGGGGATTTTGACACACCAAAGATATGTTGGATTTCTTATATGTATTTTTACTCCTTTTTTATGATATTTCACTTTAAAGGAAGGTATTTTTTCTTGTTCTGTTGCAGGTATGATGATTTTAGGTGTTTGGAGCCAATGGAAGCAAAAAAAGAAAAAATTTAGAACAAAAAGAGACAAAGTGGCCAAAACTGCCTACTGGCGCCGACGGCACCTGAATGGGCGTCGGTGGCGCCCATTTCCAGAGACTATGGGATGATTTAAATAAATGAGCGCCGGCGGCACCCTATCAAGTGTCGGCGGTGCCCGAAGCCGACTTATACCCAAATTCAATGTATTTGGACGGAATTTGAAGGGGTGCTTGGGAAATCTATTAGGAAATTTGTTTTAAAAGAATTTAAACTACTTTTGGTGCCTGAATTTGGTCGTGTGAGTGTAGGGGAGAGTGTTTCAACTTGTTTCGAGAGTGTGAGAGAGAGTTGTTGGATTCGTCTCTAAGGACTGTATGAGAGGAAAGTGAGAGATTTCTTCTCCATTATTCATCTAAAGCTGGAATTGTGTGGAGTTGTAAAGAGAGAAGAGAATTCAAATGAACTTCAAGGGATTTTCTTGGGGAAGAACTTGAGATAAGTTATATTTACTTCTTATGGTTGTATGACGTTGCTTTTAAATACAAAATCCTGGTTTTGTCTTATCTTCCTCATGACTTCTGAATTGATTTCTTTGTCTTTCACCTTGCAATGAGAAGTGGTGATGTGATGGTTTAGATTGGTTGTGTCGAATTCATGTCGAAATGTTGTGATGATATTACACTTAGTGGTTCATTTACTTTTCAAAATGGCCAACTAAATTGTTGGTTGTGTCGAATTCATGTCGAAATCGACTGATTTTAATTGACTTCCAAGGGAAAAAATGTAATAGTACAACAAGACCCAATGGAGGGGACCAATAGCCTACCGTAGCCTACCTTCCATGATAGCTACACTGACCGGAGTCCTAATTGCTGCCGATAATGAAAGACATCCAGATACACCACTACTGAGGACTCAACAAAGAAATGTTAGCCACCAAAAACATAAAGTAACATAAAGTTTTTTACACGAGGAAAGGAGACGCCAGAAAGAGGCAAAGAACTTGCTCACCCCTATCCCTGAAGGGGATATCTAAGATCCGGGTATGAGAGATACCTCTTCCAGTCTGCCTGGTACAGATGTTGAGTTAGGAATTGTTACAGAGCCGAAAATACTACCAGCTTCAAATGTTCTTTGTACGAGTTGCCCAACCTGCAATGCCAAGATACTAGTACGTACGTCAGCCACAAGGGCATTCATGGAGTGCCAGACTGCAATGTACTTTAGAGGAATATGTATCCTCTGATGATGTATTTCAAATCGCCGATTACCTGATGGATGTAGAACCATATGTCTCGTTGGGTACAGAGCCATATATCTTATCAGACGTAGAGTCATACATTCCACTGCAGACAGAGATAGGACCGGCCTAAATTCCCGTCAACGTTGAAATGAGGGAACATCCCCGATAGCCACCGATCATCAGTACCGCAGAATACTACAAGATGAGCAAGGTAAGAAAAAGGGACTTCAAATTCTATGAAGAAGTGCAAGGTAGGTTCATCAACATATTAGAAGGATTAGAATTATACACCAGGGTCTTCTCAGAAAGTGATGAACAAAAAATTCTTGACTACATTTTTGGCTTGAGAGATAGAGGTCGAGCTGGCGTTCTTATGGGAGCGGGCGTTCTGATGGAAAGACCCTATTCCGAGCCAAGAAAGTGGATGCGAGGAAAGGGCGGGATTATTATACAGTGTGGTTACTGTTACAACTTCACCAATGATAGACAAGGAAATCCTAATGAGATTCTGAGGCATGATCAGGTGGACCTGATACCTCCCATGATAAAATGGATGATGAAAAGAATGGTTTGATGGAGAATACTTCCAGCTAGCTATATTCCTAACAGTTGTATTATCAACATATATTATGAAGGAGACTGCATACCTCCGCACTTTGACCATCATGACTTTGTGAGACCTTTCTGCACTATCTCATTCATGAGAAAAAGCAATATTTTGTTTGGGAAGGAAATAGATTTCATTGGCCCTGGTGAATTCAAAGGGTCCGTAAAAATTCTGCTACCTATCGGTTTTGTGCTAATCCTTAAAGGGAATGGAACAGATGTCGCCAAACACTATTCTATGGTACGACATTGTAGGGTGTCTGTGACCTTTTGACAAATAGATAATAGCAAAATGCCATAGGGATTTCAACTAGATCCAGAGCCGGAAGAACTACTACCATACCAGCTATGGGAGTGTTGCACCTCTAAGTACACGCCAAGGGAACCCTCCTAGAGCGTGGCTTAGAAGATCTGCTCGATTAGGAGCTTGCCACACCGGGGACAAACATTCAGAGGATTCCTTAAAATTTAACTGCATTTCATTATAGCAGATATGATATGTATCAGGCATGCTCAGCCTATGATATGTACTTGGCATGGAACATTTTTAGATGTACTTTCATGTAGACAGCATAATTGTACTTTTTGAGGATTTGGCCTACACTCAATGTGTAACATTTATTGGAGCAGATTAATGAAATCTCTTTCAAAATTTTGTCTGTTTGTTCAATTGCCCTTTTTGGTAGAATGGATAAAAGCCACGAACCATACGTTGGTTCGAAACTACAATGAACAAAGAACAAAATAATAAAACCTTAATAATAAAATTCAAATAAAACATTCTTTTGAAAATTAACCAACCAACAAAATTAAATTTTGGAAAACATTTTTTGAAAATTAAACGTGATAAAACAACAAGAAAAGAAAATAAATATGTTGAGTCAATTCTCTCGATTAAGAGGTCTCTTACTCTTTGTTTGTGCAACACGACTATCCTTATCTATATCAACTCTTCACATCCTTGTGAAATTTCACATTCTACACAAAACCTCACAAAATCTTACACATTCTCCTCAATAATGTCAACCTTTTCAGACAACACATATCTTTGGATTCAACACTTTCAATTCTCATTTTGGAATCAGTCCTTAACTTCTTATTCCTTTCTTTTTGAGTTTGTTATTTAACTTCCGACTCTCTCCTGAGATTGATCCTTAACTTTCAATTCACATTTTGGAATTAGTCCTTAACATTTGATTCCTTTGCTTTTGAAGTCGGGTTAGTCCTTAACTTCCAACTCTCCCTTGAGATTGATCCTTAACATTCAATTCTCATTTTGAAATCAATCCTTAACTTCTGATTCCTTTCCTTTTGAGGTCTATCCTTACTTCCGACACTCTCTTGAGATTGATCTTTAAATTTCAATTCTCATTTTTAGAATCAGTCCTTAACTTCTGATTCCCTCCTTTCGAGATCAGTCCCTAACTTCTGACTCTCTCTTTTGAGATTGATCATTCACTTTCAATTCTCATTTTAGAATCAGTCCTTAACTTTTGGTTTATTTCCTTTCAAGGTCGGTCCTTAACTTCCGACTCTCTCTTCAGAGAGATCCTTAATTTTCAATTCTCATTTTAGAATCACTCCTTAACCCTGATTCCTTTCCTTTCAAGGCCAGTCCTTAATTTCCGACTCTCTCTTGAGATTGATCCTTAACTTTCAATTCTCATTTTGGAATCAATCTTTAACTTCAAATTCCTTTCATTTTGAAGTCGGTCTATAACTTCCCACTCTCTTTTGAGATTGATCCTTAACTTTCAATTCTCATTTTTAGAATCAGTCTTAAACTTTTGGCTCCCTCCTTTTGAGATCGGTCCCTAACTTCCGATCTTTTTTTTAGATTAATCCTTAACTTTCAATTCCCATTTTTTGAATCAGTCCTTAAGTTCTGATTCCCTCCTTTTGAGATCGGTCCCTAACTTCCGCTCTTTTTTTTAGATTGATCCTTAACTTTCAATTCTCATTTTTGGAATCAGTTCTTAACTTCTGATTCCCTCCATTCAAGATCGGTCCCTAACTTCCAACTCTCTCTTTTAAGATTGATACTTAACTTTCAATTCTCATTTTGAAATCAGTCCTTAACATCTGATTCCATTCCTTTTGAGGTCGGTCCTTAACTTTTGACTCTCTCTCTATTTAGATTGATCCTTAACTTTTAATTATCATTTAACTTACATATTGAGTCCCATCCTCTATAAATAAAAAACCTGAAACTTGATAACTCAAACCCACTCTCCAGTCCCCAGTGAGAGTTCTTACTTCTTGACTTCAATCAAATATTCACTTGCTAATTCCTCAGCATAAACAAATAGCACCCACAATTTCTTTACCTCCTTCTAGGTCTGTTAACTTAGAAGTTTATGTTGGTTCTGTTGATCTCATCGGTCAATGCCAATACGCACAGTGTGCTTGCCCAGCACACCACACCTATTGGGAGTCCATTTGTTGACCTCACTTTTGGTTGAGGTTTGATTTTTCCTCTTTAGTTGCTTAGGTTCAAGTCATAGGACTTTCATGTTGACTATTCCTAGAAAAATAGAAGAGAAACCCTCACCATTATAAATTTTACCCTCCTCTTTGCTCAACTTGAAGCTCCACATATTAGTACTAACCTCTAGCACTTAATAGGGGGGGTCATTCTATGGGAGCTCAAGGTGAGTTCACATAGGACTGCTTGCCCTTAGGGTTTACTCTGGGCATTGTTCTAGCGCTAAGGCACTCACTCTCACTCATAATCACTCACAACCCTAAACCAAAAATTTCCTAGCTTTGGTCCCTTGATCCTTTAGGAGACTAATGTAAAGGGTCCCCTAAATCCACTACCCTTAGGCTAGGGTTTAGATAAGACCAGTACATAGATGACCCAAAAGGGGATTCCATTGGTCCATAGCTCGTTATGATGGTTAGCTCCCCAATTCTACCTAAAGTATTCAACTTGGTTTTTTGCCCCTAAACTCCCCCAAATTACCTAAATACACTTGGGACCCTAAATTTGGCCAAAATTCTCAAATTCACCCAAAATACCCAAAATTGTTCAAAAATCATTTCAAACCTTTTAAAGATACCCAAATTACCCAAAACCACCCAAAAATTCAAAATTTAGCAAAATAACCCCAAAATTGCCAAAATTAGAAAAATGCCCTTGACACCCCAAACTCTCCGAAAACCTCCAAAATTACTCAAAACATTTCCAAAACCAATTTGGACCCTTCAATTGGACCCAATTTGACCAATTTGATCATTTTTACCAAACCCCCCAAATTGCCTTTAAAGGCACAATTTCCCCAAATCTACCTCAAATGTCCATCAATTTGGCCCAAATTTCCCTCAATTTCAATTCTAAACTTAAATTAACCTTATATACAGTCAATATAAACCAAATCCTAGCTCAATTGGCCCATTCTTTAAGCCTAATTTTGATCTAAGTCAAATCCCCAATCTTGGCTACATGCCTGATCCCACAAAATTTAACCCCATGGCCTACTCCATTGACCTCAAATTGAATCCTAAACTCTTCATAACAATCCTACACATCAAACTTGACCTTCAATTAGCATTGGTGAGGCCTCAATTTTATTTAACTTTAACCCAAATCCAAAAATCCCCAATTTTGCCCCAAATTGGCTATGTCTCCAAACTTCACCAAATTAATTACATTCCTATTGACCATTTTCAACAATCAATTTAGACATGGCCTAAGCATAGCACAATTTAAACTCAAGTCTAGCCCAACATGCCCAAAGTGACCAAATTTCCAAAATCCTTCAAATTGAATCCCCAATTGAACTCAAAATCATTTCAATCCTTCACCAAAACACTTCATTACAATCATCTACATAATTCTGATCAATCATTTGGGCTCAAAGTTCTGGCTAGCCTAACCCAAACCTACTTTAAGCCAATTTGACCCACTTGGACTCATGCACTAAAATTGGCCTAGCCACCTTAAAGCCACAAACTTTATGACTCCACAACCACCAAAATCCTCCTAGGGATCAGGCTAAACCATGAAAAACCCACCAAAGCATGCTATGGACCAATGGATCCCAAAATTAAGTGATTTTAACCCATTCTTGGACCCAACTTGGTGTCGGATTCCACTAGCTCACCTGACCTTTTGGCCACCTCTCTAGCCTTGTCAGTTGGCCTAGTCACTGAAGGAGCCAAAACTGTGAGCCACCCCAAAAAATTTAAACCTAATTCAAACTTAGAGACCACCTCATCCCATTTGAAATTTACAGCTTCTCTGACCTCCACCTAAGCATCATTTTGCACCCCTTAATTGGCCATGACAGCCACCCTAAGCCTATTTTATTTAAATCTCACCTTCATGGACAATGGAAGAGAGCTAAATTTTTTTTATGGAAACTCTGCCAAACTGCCCTCAGAGACTCCCTAAGACCTCCTCAGTTCAAGCCAGCCATTTTCCCCCACTGAGCTTCACTATGGAAGCTCAATTTTGAGCTTGAATTTTTGTCGAAAACCAGGACAGATCTCTCCATACCTTCACAGTGAATCAAACTTAAATTAATTGTGCACACACCTTCCCCACAATGAAAGAAGTTGATTCCCCACAAAGCCCCCTCTCAAATAGGCTATAGTATAGACTTCAATCAACAACTGAAATCGAACTTGGTCGAATTCATACCTAGACCATTAACCAGGGCACAATGCTTCATCTTGAGGTTCATTGGGACCAATTGAAGCTACCATAACCATCTGATTAAGGCCACACTTCTCAGACAAAGGTATTTAACACCAACCCTAATTCGAGCCTATTTTCACTATCAATACATACCTACGATATTTCATATTGTATAATCCGTATAGATAGATTCGTCTTCAGTAGATGAAGCTCTAGGAACAAACCCTATGAGATTTGGTTGAGTTTAGAGAAAGATCTTAAGGTTTGAGTGTGGACAGTTCTCGGGTTAGCCTATTTGGGGACGATGATGGGGAGCCGTCCAATTGCGTGTTTATCTCATCAATGGATGAGATCTAGCCGAATGAACTCTTGATATGTGAACCGCAAGCCCCGTGGCATGCTAATGTGGAAAGCGTAGCAAATGGGAGCGCACCACGTCATCGTTCGGAGCTGCCTAGGATGAGGTGGCCCTGCGCGTTTAAATAAAAAAGTAGGGATTTTTAAAAATTCATATCTTGGTGTAGAGAAATCAAAAAAATAAAATAAAAATATCTTAGTGCTCAATGAACAGAGGAGAATAATATGGAAAAAGTTTGAAGTTTATTTCACGCATATTTTAAAAGTTTATTTAATGCATATTTTAATTTCATTGAATAAATATTATTCTGAGTATTTTAACTCTCCATGCATGTAGACTTTTCACCATGGCTTGATATTTTGGCATGTTGTTGCCTCTATTATGGTGGATATTCCCTGATTTTTCTGAAGTCAGAGGAGACCCCTAAAAAGAGATTCATATTTTTCAATTTTATGACTATTATTTGCATAAATTAATCATGATAATTAGCATGTTATTTAGAAAAATCCAAGAAAATTTTGGAAGATTTATTGTGACTAGAGAACTCTTTGAGAAATATTTCATGATCTAAATCATTAAGAAAACACCTAATTTCCACAAACCCTAAAACATAAAGAAAATTAAATTTGGGAAACACAAACATTTAAATGACTTGGTTTCTAATCTTCACTACAATTTGAAGTTCAGAGAACTCC
>NW_018250723.1:17776-20194 GCF_001263595.1 Phalaenopsis equestris | reverse complement strand
AATTCACTATAAGTGTGTAATAATAAAGATACAACATTGTCTCATAATTAGGAAAGAAGCTTTACAACGCTACACTAAGTACAACGCTAGTATGTGTGCATATACAACGCTACACTATGTTTTATGTAACGCAAAATACATAAAACTTCAGGAGCGGAGTGAGAAAAATGTCGTTGTATTATGAGTATGGTGTTTGTAAGTAGTTATCACTGGAATTTATTCTCTGATCTGTAATGTGGCGTTATGGGTTATGTATTATGTTGTTTTTATGACGCTTCATTACACCGTATTCAAGATAATTTGTTATACCCTATTCAGGATAATTCGTTACATAGTATCCATGGATTCATCATTACACAACATAGCTTGCTGACGACACATAGTAGGAGCGACTGGTGATGATTGATGATGGTCGGCGGGTAGTGGTCGACAGTTGACAATGGCTACAAAGCCCAAAGTTATCTTCAAGTCTTCAGTCTACAACATCACTCGAATTTAACTCCTTCCCTCCCCCCAAGCGAAGAGACAGGGTCTATTTATAGCCCCCCTAGGCGAGGAGCTTTTTGTTCATTTGGCAAATAACTAACATAACCACCCAATCAACGACACACATTGCTTCACCTTGATCATAGAGAGTTTGTTGGTGATTTGAGGGCCTTAATGATCTCAAATAAGTGATCTTGAGCTCTTTGGATTCCTCTCATCCAGACGCTTGATCTAACTATAGTTATGTGAACTTTAGAGTTCATTTGATCATGAATAGTAAATTTTCTAAATCTTCCAAATGTGCTTAAAATATATGGTAAAAATCCAAAATTTTTGCATAGAAGCAAAGCTCTTACCTCAAGGAACTTGGATCTAGCAAATCTCACTTGATTCCACCAAGAAATGTCCAAATTTCACTTGCCCTAGCCCTCAAAATCGCGAACTTGAGTTGGGGAAGACAATATGAGGCGTTAAAAATGGCATTTTCGGACCAAAAATTCACTTTTAACCATTCGTGAACCGGTTATCGTTAGCCGACGCTTAAGCGCGGGTAAGTGGCCCTTAGGCGCCAATGCACAATTTTCAAAATTTTTATATATAAGTAAAAGGCACTATTAGCTTAAGTAAACCACTCATAAATGGTCTCATACCACTTAAATGACTATTTTTACTTCCTATAACTCCCTTCTCTTTTACTTCCTATAACTCCAGTTCTAGTCTTCTATTCATTTCAAGAAAGACTATATGTTGCAATATTAAGTAACTTAGAATATTCAAAAGATAGGAACTTCATGAGAACTCTACTACTAAAAGATCTATTCCATAAATATAAGTTCAGAAATGTATTTAGGTTTTCCCTTTAGGTAGGTCCAGTGAAGCCAATTTTTTATTAGGCATATCCTCAAGCTTCTTCTCACTTCCGTAATTTTTTTCTTTCTTTATTTTCTTTTTTTAAACATGACTCCAAACACACAATTCCTAACACTTAACTTAATGCCACTCTTCATTAGAAGGATCAAATTCTTGTCTTTCAGTAGTCTCTCCAGGAATATAGAGTTGATAAAATGGATGGTGGTGACGAGCTCTAATACTATCATCTTCGATCCACTTTTGCTTAATGAACATTTTCTTATCCGCTTCCTCTATATAACTGGTATGTCTGAATTACATCTTATATGTTCGGGACGAGCATGCAATTCAAGCACCTTAGTCTCTAATATAGATATAGTATTCTTCATCTAGTTGATCTTCTCCGATATCCCTTCAATACTAACGGCTAAAAAATCGTTATACATCTCCTGTGCACTTTCACTAATGGACTTCCTCCTCGTGGCTTCTTCCTTCTTCTTCAAATCCGTCTCCCATGAAGACATTTTCTCTAAATCTCTCTCTTTCTTAGACTTTTAGGGGTTAAAAATAATCCAGGGTGAAATTTCTTCACAAACCCCTTCTATTAATAAGTCTAATTCCCCCTCATAACTTCTAGGCACGATTAGAAACTGTCAAGACACGTTTATTCCAACTAAATTGTAGTTACACCTTCTAGAAATCGAAATTGCACATGTGATTAAATTGACGCACTTAAGCGCTAGATCTGGCACTTAAGCGCCAGTGCACATTTTTGTACCAGTCAACTTAACGTCCAAATTCTCATTCTAACATGTCTATGTCACTAAATAAAGTCTAAAAATCATGCACATAATAAACTCAAAAATACTTCCCCAAATTTCTTAATCAGACTCAAAACAACAATCAAAGCAAAAACACACTGATAACTATGAGTTACCTCCCACAAAGCGCTTGGTTTTACGTCGTCAGCCCGACGTAACCAGTGCTCATTCTGGTTGACCCAACATCATTTCATCATTATATTTATGTTGATCCCCTATATAATAAGGTTTCAGTCTATGCCCATTCACTTTAAAAATTTTC
>NW_018250723.1:12689-14774 GCF_001263595.1 Phalaenopsis equestris | reverse complement strand
TATCGTGTCCAAAATTTCAAAACTTTCTTGAACATAACTTGAATCTTCCTTAAAAAGGTTTACACATTGATCTAATTCATCTTCTTGCTCGTGTTCCAAATCTTTTTCTTCAGATATTTCTTCATAGGTAGTCTTGAAATGACATTCGCTGAGATATCTTATAACATCCATTCTATAGCATTCATCATCTTTACCTTTGCAGGGTATTTCATTAATTTTGAAATGTTAAAAGTAACATGTTGATCATTGATGCACATTGTGAATTTCCCATTCTGCACATCTATCATTGTTCTTCCTGTGGCTAGGAATGGTCTCCCTAAAATGTTAGGTATCTTTTTATCTTCCTCCATATCTAGCACAATGAAATCAACAGGAAAGATAAATTGATCCACTTTCACTAGGACATCTTCTATAACTCCTTTAGGATAGGTTATTAAACGATCTGCTAACTGCAGAGTTACAGTAGTAGGGGTTATTTTTCTTAATCCCAATCTTTTAAATAATGATAATGGCATAAGGTTAATGCTTGTACCTAAATCACATAAAGATTTCCCATAAAATTGCATGCTCTTTAAGATTTTCAGGGAGTTTCTTCTAAATTATAGCACTGCACTCCTCATTAAGTGCAACAGTCTCATTATCCTTTTTTTGTTGAGAATATCCTTCATAAACTTTACATAGCTTAGCATTTGTTCTAAGGGTTCAACAAATGGAATATTGATTGTAAGCTTCATAAATATTTCCAGAAATTTTAAAAATTGCTTATCCATCTTCTGTTATCAATGTCTCTGAGGAAATTGAGGTGGTAGTTTTTCTAAATCAATTTTCGGCGGAGAAATAGTTCTTTCAGATTCTTTCGGAGCATCCCCTTTTGATTCTTCAATTTCTTCTCTCTACTTAAATCTCTTTTTGAATCCTAACTTCCAACTCTCTTCCGCTTCTAAGTTAACTTGCTCTTTATTCTAGTCTTTTGGATTTGATTCAATATTACTAGGAAGTGTTCCTTGGGATCTATTACTTAATGAACTTGTAATTTGCCCAAGTTGATTCTCAATATTTCTAATTGTAGCTCCTTGACTTTGTAACTAATTACTCATTTGTAACACCACTTCTTCTATAGACAACTTCTTATCCTTAAATTGTGTATTATTGTTGATTACTGGAGGATAAGTAGATATATAATTATTATTCCTTTGGTTATTCCAGTTTCCTAATGGGTTTACTTGGTTGTTCCCCCATTGCTGATTATTACCACTCGAATTGTTATTCCAGTTAAAGTTGGGATGGTTCTTCCAACATGGGTTATAATAATTGGAATATGGGTTATTTTGCTTATTATTTATGATATTGAAAGTTTCTAATGATGCTTGAGAAATTACCATTTGGCCTAATGAATTCTCTTCAATCATGAAAATTGGTTGAGAAAAATTCATTCCAAATTGGTCTAACTTCCTTGAAATTGCAGCAACTTGATTTGGTAACATAGTAAATGTATCAGTTTCATGAATATTGGCTACTTTCTTTAGATTCACTCTCTCAGAAGTCCATTGAAAATTATTACTAGTCATCTCTTCAATTAAAGCATAAGCGTCATGAAATGGTTTTGACATCAATGAACCACCAGTAGCGGCATCGATAATAGATCTAAGAGAACCAATTAATCCATTATAAAAGGTTTGAATTATTAACCATTATGGTATAGTATGGTGTGGACACTTTCTTAAGAGTTATTTAAATTGTTCACATGCTTCATAAATAGATTCCCCTTCAAACTGATTAAAAGATGTAATATCATTTCTAAGCTTCATAGTTTTTTCTGGTGAAAAATATTTAGCAAGGAATTTTTGTGCTAAATCACCCCAAGTTCTGATAAATCGAGGTGCTAATGAATTCGACCACATCTTAAATTTATCCCTCAGTGAGAAAGGAAATAACCTAAGTCTTATGGCATCATCTGAAACACCATCGTATTCAAATGTAGCACTCAATTCTAGAAAATTGGTAAGATGTAAATTTGGATCTTCAGTTGGTGATCCCCCAAACTGATTATTTGATATCATTTGGATAATAGTAGGTTTAAGCTCA
>NW_018250723.1:1019-12595 GCF_001263595.1 Phalaenopsis equestris | reverse complement strand
TTGATGAATTTCAGCATTTTGATCATTTTGGTTTGCCATTTCTATAATTATTTTGGATTTTTCAAGATCTTTAATTTTTTTTAATGTTTTTATTTTTCTAATAGTTATTTCTAGTTCACAATCGTAGGGCGCTAGTCATTTAGAACTTGAACTACACATACACTAACATAAAATAAAATAAAATAAAACATTCAAAAAAGATACAATATTTAAAGTTTAAATAAGACTTTCTAAAATAGAAATTTACTTAATTTTCTTTCCTTTATCTTTCCTCCCTGACAACGGCGCCAAAAACTTGATCTCAATTTTTTATATATGTAAGGATTTATGAAGTTGACACCACTACTTGCAGATTTTAATACCTGACAACTGCGCCAAAAACTTCATCCCGATTTACTTAATGCTTATGCACAAGATAATAATAGTTTTGATGGTATTTCTCACTCATATTTCCTTATTTTGCAGCAAAACAAAAAATTTGATCTTGAAGAAAAATAAGAATTTAACTTTTTAATTTATATATATTTATATTGGGATACTACACAACTATATGTATCGTTATCAAGTAATATATGACTTTTTGATTAAGACCTGAATATCGAACTTACAGAGAAGATTATGCAATATGCACTTTTTAGAAAGTTTTTTCTATTTTTAAAAAGATAATTACTTAAACTAAAAATGATTTTTGCAAGAATTTAAAATTTAAATTTTTTTGGTATTTTTGATATTTTAATGATACAGTAAAAAGATAATTAAAGTTTTTCTAGAAGAAAAATATTTAATATGAAAATATCTTTCTTCTTATCATGAATCAGTAATAAGCATAGTAATTTTGTTGTGGAAGTATACAAATTGTGTTGTATCAAATATGAACAATAATATTCTTTACTCTTACTAGAGATGCTATAAACAACATTGGCTAATTTAAAGTTTTAATAGTTCTGAAGACCGGCTAGGCAGGGAAGATAGTAGCTCTCACTCTAGAGTTCCCTCAATTCCCTCAACCTGGGGGCTAACATCTCGTATCAGAACCTAAAACAATAAATCAAGTTGGGGCTTTAACCTATCACTTTAAAGTCCTCTAACTCTACACCTTACATACAATATCAATATATCTCAAACTTATTAAACAAATATCATTCATTTGCCTTTCTTTACATGAAGGATATCTCTAGAAAGTCTAACGACCAATTCATTGCCTGGTTCTTACATGTTCTCACAACAAATTTTAACATCTGGATTGACCAAATCAAGAAGTAAATGAAGTGCATGGATTAAATCATCACAACTTCTTCCAAAATTAAAGATCAATACTCTCCACAACTTCCATCCAAAACTTAATTACTTATCATTTTAAGAAGAAAGATAAAGAAAACTACTCATAATCCATGGAGAAAAGAAAACCACATTTTAGTTTAAAAGAAGAAATCATTGTCAAACCAACAACAAGTCTCGATTAAAACCAAAAGTAGTCTAAAAAAAAAGATAAAAACTTATCTTAAGTCCTCCACCAAAATCTTGAAGTTCCTTTAAATCTTTTATCTTTTACAATCACTCAAAACAAAATAACAAAAAGGATAAAGTAAAATAAAAATTTTTCCTGAAAATCTCTCCAAACTAACTCCCCAGAAAAAAACTTTCAAAACTTGCTAATATTTTCAGGACTCTTTTCTAAGTCATCTCTTCTTTCTTTTATAGTTTTCCAAGAGGTTCCTTGGGATCTCTTCAAAATGTGCCTTGATTCGATGTATTTTCCCAAGAGATGCATCCTTTCATGATAATTTTTGTCCATGGTGGTTACAACCACCTATTAAGCCAATTGGTGCCACAAAAACCTCTTTGAAATTCATGAAAATCGATTTTACTCATCTAGTAACTGCCACTGACGCTTAATCATGGGGTCTCGGTGCTTAAGCACGGCCTTCTCTGTTTAACCGGCGCTTACGCGTCGGATCTGGCGCTTAGGCGTCAAAATTCTTTTGCACAATTTTTCACCTTTTTGCTCCAAATTTGATCTTTTTTCACTCCTTTAAGCATTTTTTTCCATTTTTACTTGTATCTATAAGAAAAACACAAAAATACCTTCAATTAAAGTGCAATATCTCAAAAATAGGTATAAAATGTGTCTAAAAATACTATATATTTTAGGTGTATCAGCTAGCGACGTTAAACCAAGCACTTTATGGAAGACAACCGAAAGTTATCAGTGTGGTATGATTTAGTATGCTTAAGAGTCATGATTGTTAGTGTTGTATTGTATTTACTTTAGTGTGGATTAATCATTTTGATTGATGATTGCTGGATGTTTAGATTGTTAGTGCTTTGAATTGATCTTTGTCTGTGTCATGAGGGAGAAGATTTCTTAACTTCCTATTATGGCTAGCCTTGGTTAATCTCTTGTAGTAGTTGGATTGATGAGTCCACTATGACTCGAGTCTCACCCGAACTTGAGTTTTACAAGAGACATCTTGAATTTGAACAATGACAGTTCCATCTCAATTTTGTTACTTCCTTTTTTCTGACTTTATTTTCATTTGGTAGGAGTCATGAACCTATTTGATGAATAATATGTGGATGATCATATCCTTATAACTGTTAGAGGTGCTTAATTAAAAGGATCCAATATATCAGGGATAATCTTATCTTTCGGATTATACTCTATAAAATCATTTAAATTGTACCTTATTTATTTGTGTAGTGATTATGTTAGAAATTGGAAGTAAGTTAGTGATGCGATTAGATGGAGGAAGAATTGACCTCATTTATCTTGTTTGTTTATTTGTGTATGTGTTATAATTTTATAAGACTTGAAGAACATTTTTATATTCCAATACCGATACATATTATGCTAGTTACACTTTTGTTTAATTAATTTCATTCTAGCATATTTAGTTTACATTTACTTTCTACTACATGTTTTCTATCCTGATAAATAATTGTAGATGTTTTTTGATAGAAAGTTGTGGTAGATAGAATTTTTAAACTGTTTTTCTTCCTACTTATATTTTTTTGTACTAAATGTTATATAAGTTAAAAATCAAGTTTTGGGCTAGGAAGAAAAATAAAAATTTAAAGTGAGTATAATTCCTTTTAATTTAATATTATTGCAAGCTATTTTAGGCTAGATTTACTTTCTTCTACAGTCATTCTATCCTGATTATGCATGTATATGAATTTTATAGGATGTTGTAGTAGTTAATAGATTCAACTTTTACTTTCTCTTCCTATTACATTTTATGGAATTAATTGCAACCTATTTTAAACTTTAAGTTGGGGGGAAGAAAATTTTTTTTCAAAACTTAACTTTATT
The DNA here is from genome assembly GCF_001263595.1 of Phalaenopsis equestris. NCBI lineage: Eukaryota > Viridiplantae > Streptophyta > Magnoliopsida > Asparagales > Orchidaceae > Phalaenopsis > Phalaenopsis equestris. The sequence continues at coordinate 9,282 of NW_018250723.1, read as the reverse complement.
TGTCCTCAGTAGCCTGTATTTAATTTGATATTACTTTTAAAATGACTTGTAATATGTGGTGTTATCTTTAAGTTACTATAACTTTGATTTTAGGAATGTTAGAAAAATAACTTAGTTGAAATCCTATGTGAAGAAACTGTTCTAGAGTTAAGATATTTTGTATGAAACATTGGGAAAATGATTTTGTTAATTATGGTAGAAAGGAGTTGAATATTTGAAAAACTATGATTCTTAGATTTATACTTATTGAGAAATGAGTCTTTATTAAAACCTTCTTTTTAAAACTAATACTTACACCTTTAAAAAGTGAGGAAAAGTTTTTGAGTTTTGGACTTTATAAAGAGGAGGATAGTGAAAAGAGGATAGTGAAATTCAAAATTATTAAAGGTCTATTCAGATATAGTAATCCTCACATAAAAAAAGAGAAAAAAAGAGTAAGGATTAAAATGATCCTGAATGAAAAAGAAAAGAAAGGACTGAAAAAAAATCCATAAAGAAAAAGAAAAATAAAAGTCAAAAGAAAATATGTGAGGAGAAGCTTGAAGAAAAGCCTAAAAAAAAATTGGTTTCACTTGAATCTTTTTAAATGAAAAGACTTAAAAAACAATCCTAAGCTTATTCTTATTTCAAAAAAAAGTTATTGGTAAAATTGGTATAGATAAGGTGCTTAAATTATGTTTTATACTTTTTAGGAATCTTTAGTTTGACAAGTTTCATTAACTTTTGAAGTAAATAAAAAATCAAGATTCCTAAGTTGAATATGAGATATTCTTACACTCTAGTCCTAGGTTGATTTGCTAAAATTTCTCTTAAGCTACACCATAACATTTTCTGAGAAAAAATTATAGGAAACTCTACTAAAACCCACTACCTCAAATCAATAAATTTAGTTTTTAAAATTATGGTGTTACTTGAGGACAAGTAACAATTAAGTTTGGGGGATTTTGATATGGCTAAAATATGTTCAATTTTTCATATACTTTTAATGTCTATATTTGGTGATTTTCAACGATATTGCACTTTAAAGGAAGGTATTTTGTATATTTTTGGTTTCAGGTACAGGAAATGGAGTTTTCGAGGAAAAAAAGTACAGAAAATGGAGTTTTGGAGAAAAAAAGCAAAAATGATGTAATTTGGAGCAAAAATGAGCAAGAAAGAAAATTATGTCCTGGCACATTTTAATATGTCTTTCTATGCTTAATCACCTTTACACTTATCACATATTCTTTAATGAAATTATACTTTAAATAAAGGTTGTTTTTATGTCTATTTTGTAGTTACATCCGTTAGGAACGAAACACAACTGAAATGGGCGAAACGGAGCTAAAACAAAGCCAAATGAAGCAAAATGATGGAGCTGCAAAAGATGGGCATTGAGGGCGCCAGAACCGGTGCCGACGGCGTAAGAGTGTAGAGAATGTTGTGAAAATGGCACCAACGGTACCCGGAACGATTATGACCTCATATACATTAAATTTGGACGCTTTTTGGAAGGTTTCTTGAGGGAACTCTTTGGAAATTCGTCCCTACACTATAATAGAGTGATTTTATGTCAGAAAAGGTGTGTGTGTGAGTGGAAAAATGTGGAGAATGTTTAGAGATCTTAGAATATGAGTAAAAATGTAGATTTGTACCTTTTTTGGAGAGATTGGCGAGGGGATTTTGAAAGAATTTGTAAGGGAATGTTCTAGCATTGCATGGATCAGCGGGAGACTTTGTGGGAGAGATATTCATCTTTCTTTCAAGGGGAAAAAACTAAGTATTGTATTATTCATTATCTTATGATTTTGTAAACTCTTATCTAGTGGATTTGCTTTGATAAAATGAGATTTTCCGTTGTGTTTTCTTTTTATTTTGTGATGTGTTTTTCTTACTCTTTCTTCTTATTAGGAAATAGTGGCATGAGAGAATTATGCCATTATTTTCTTTTGACTTTATTTTCTTTTCTTTTGCAATGAGTAGGATTCATGTTTAGAATTTTAGGATGCATGCTACAAGAAGTTTTAATTATAAATGTGATGATTTTTACTTGCACTTCATTTACATTACAATAAAGGCCTGTTGTAGTGTTATATTTCATTGCAATTGCATTAAAATCTGAGAGGGTGGTGTAATTCTCAACAAAGTGGAAGCACATTCAAATTCCATAGATGGTGAAGTTAATGGGGGTAGATGCAAATAAATAGGAAAATATACTTTGATGGGTGTAGAATTGGAGATTTTATGGTGACAAACTAAAATCCTCAATTTGGTCGTAGTGTTTGAAAACTAAAGCGAGAGTTAACCTTCAAGCAAACGAAAGTGGGGGGGGGTGGGGCCTCGGGAGTGGGAGCCAGTATCCTCCCAGCCTAACCACAGATTTAGGGGCTAAACCTAGGATTAGTCAATGTTCTTTATAGCACTCGGAAGAGGCTAAGGAATAGGATTGCCCCTATTTGGCACATGCAATATTTAATGCATCACATTCCTTTATATTATCCAATTCACTACATAAGAATAGTAGTTTTAAACATATCTAAATCCTCCAAACCAATTCATCCAAAAAAGGGTTATCTTTAGAATTAACATTTGCATTTAGGAATACTTATTATCATTACATTTAACTTTTGCATTTATGAGTAATTGCTAGATAAAACACCATTTTAATCTACATTCAAAACTAATGCCTAATAGTAGTAGACTAGAACTAAGGACCTCTTACCTCGCTTCCCTATGGGATCGATAAATGGGATTTCATTAGAGCCCTGTATTACTTGAGCGATACATATACTTGCATTTATATCATTGTAACTATATATAATATATAAAATTAATAAAAAAAAATAAAGTCCGCATCAAGTTTTTGGCATCGTTGCCGAGGATTAAAATCTTCAAGTAGTGGTGTCAACTTCATGAAGCATAGCATATAAAAAAGTCGAATCAGTTGGTCCTTCTAGGGTCCCTTTTGAGCCTCTTGGTGGGACTAATTTTCAGGGTAACTGGGATTCTCAGTAGCCTATTGAAACAGTTCTTGATCATATTTCCTTTGTTATGCAACCTTTGGTTCCCCTATGGGGATCTCTGGTGTGCCCTTTAATGAACTTGACAATTTGATTGATTTTTCATTCTGATCTTATTTCCCCTAGAAATTTAGTTAACTCCCCTCCCTCATCCCTTTTGGGTGACTTGCACCCCTTAGAGGATAATTCCATTAATTTGATTGTTGAAGTTTTGTAGGAGCGGCAGGTCCAAAGGTCTGGAAGGAAAAAGAAGTCTTCTACAGATAAACTTCCCTCTGGTGAACCTGATTTGCCTCGAAAGGGGAATTTTTCCCAACCTGCAATAGGTGAAATTATCTCTCCCTCCTTGGAACAATAAAGGAACCTTCAATAGATAAAGAAGAAGAAAAGAGGTTGCATGAACTTAAAAGGCTACAAGATGATTTTATTGTTGCTCATGCTGGTAGTTCTCTCAATCAAGTTCTAGATTCCCTTTCTAGGACTAGGGGAAACGAAAAATCTGGCCACCGTGATTAATTTTTTATGTTGGAATGTGAGGGGCATTGCTCACCCTCAATCCCTTCACAAACTCCTTCATTTGATCTGGGTAGATAAGCTTTGGTATTTTGCTTTCTTAGAGCCTATGATATCAAAAGTTTTCATTCTATTACCAAATGATTTCATGGTTTTCAGACTTTTGCTAAACTCTTAAGCTTAAGAATATAATATAGTAAGTATAATTATTCTTAATAAAAATTTTTAAGTGGAGAAGATAGAATGCCTAAACTCTATATTTGGAAAATTTACAATATTTGTGAACTAGATAGAAACTCATATTTTCAGACTTCTTAACATTAAAAATTTTTAAACTCTAAGTTGGTCTCATATATTTTTTTTCTAAATTGGACTACTATATTTCTATATCAAAATTTTAGAATATCCTAAAGAATTTAATTTACATAATCTACTTAATTTGGTTTTAAAGGATTGGAGTGTCACTTGAGGACAAGTAATATTTTAAGTTTGGGGGATTTTGATACACCTAAAAAATATAGTCTTTATGTTAAATTTTTAAACCTATTTTTGAGATATTGTGCTTTAATGAGAGGTATTTGTGTGTTTTCCTTTTAAGTACAATCAAATGGATGAAAAATGGTGAAAGGAGTGAAAAGTGATCAAATCTGGAGCAAAAATGAAGATGTGAAATTGAATTTGTAAAGTGAATTGAGGCGCCTAAGCGCATAGGACTGGCGCTTACGCGCTAATGAAACAGAGAGAGTTGCGCCTAAGCGCCCAATACCCCGCGCTTAAGTGTCAGAAGTAGTTACTTGATGATTTAATGAATTTTAAAGAATTTTTGAAGAAATTTTTCAAGCAACCCTTGGTGAAAACGTGTTGATGATTTAATGAATTTTAAAGAATTTTTGAAGAGATTTTTCAATTTTTGAAGAAATTTTTCAAGCAACCCTTGGTGAAAACGTGGGGAAATAGTTAATGGACATGAAAATTTATTCAATTGGTTTTTGAAAGGAGGCAACTTCTAGAAGATTCATTGAATGTGGACAGATTTTGAAAAGACTCCAAGGAAACTTTGGAAAATTATAAAAGAAGACCTGGATTGAAGGATTGGAGGAAAGAGCCCCCCCCCCATCCAGCCATCATCCATCACACCCATACACCGTTCTCGTCGACGCTCATCGCCGCCGCTGCCGCCCACTTTGTTTTATTTTAAGTTGTGGTTTGTATTGTAAGTGAAGGAAGAGATTCAAAAGAAATTCAAGAATTTGGTGGAGAGGATTTGAGATAATTCTTTATCTTTGTGACTACATTTGGTTTTAATTTATACTTCTTGTTTGTTTGCATGTTTTCTACTGGAAAACGTAAGTGTGGTTGTGTTTTCTCTATGAATTTTGAGTAGTTTTCCTTATCTTTTTCCTTAAAATGATAAGTGATTAAGTATTGGGTGGAAGTTTTGTGAAATATTAATCTTTAATGTTGGAAGAAGTTATGATGATTTTAATCCTTGTACTTCATTTACTTCTTGATTTGGCCAGTTAAGATGTTAATACCTGTTGTGAGACATATAAGATCCGAGATGGAATTGTCTCAGTCAACAAATGGTAAGAATCACATGAAATTGTATGGATGAGAATGTAATTCTTATGATTGAGTGCAAATAAATAGGGAAACAAACTTTAAAGAGTGTAGAATTAGAAGATATTAGAGTGACAGGCTAAAGCCCCCAATTTGATTTATAGTTTTGGGTTTTGATACGAGATTTTAGCCCCCAGGTGGAGGGAGAAGAGGGAACTCTAGAGTGACACCTAGTATCTTCCCTACCTAACCCATTTTCAAGGCTATTCAAATTTTAAATTAGTTAATGTTCTTTATAGCATCTCTAGTAAGGGTAAAGAATATTATTGCTCCTATTTGGCACAACACAATTTGAATACTTCCACAACAGAATTCTTATACTTATTACTGATTAATGATAAGAAAAAATATATATTATTTATATTTCCTTCATTTTACAAGTATCTAGTTAAGTTTAGTTAGTTGTTTTCTTTATTTTCAATTATCAAAAATTAAAAAAAGAATCAAACTTTCATTCACTATTATAGTATCTAAAGTTTGAGTAAGAATATTTTGCTAAGTAGAATTTGTTATCTAATTTCTTCTGATTTGAAGTTGCATATTGTAGTTCTCTCTGTGGGTTTGATATTCATGGCTTAATTTGTCTTATATTACTTGATAACAATATGTATAGTTGCGTAGTATCCCATATTTGAATATAATAATTGTATTTTTATTTGCTTCGAAGTCAAGTTTTTGTCTGACTATTGCTGATGATCAAGTTCTTAGCACAGTTGCAAAGTAAGAATTATAAGTAAGGAAAATTAAGAATATAATCGCATACATCACATTAACGTATAAAAGTTAGGATCACTGCTGGTGGATCATTAATATTAAAACCATTCGATGAAGTGTATCTGTTAATTGAAGAGATGACTACTAATAATTTTTAATGGTCCTGTAAAAGGGTAAATCCAAAAAGAGTAACTAGTATTCATGATTCTGATGCAATATTTATAATGGCTACCCAAATAGCTACTATATTGAAGAAGATAGATCAATATGAAATGGATTATTCTCAGACAACACCTATGCTTGAGGAAAACTCATTGGGATAAATGATAGAATCTCAATCTTTTTATGAGACTTTAAATACAAGAAATAATCATTTTATCAATCCTTAATCCAAATATTATAATCCTGGTTGGAAAAATCATCCAAATTTCAGTTGGAGTAACCATAACTATAATGCTACAAATCTGCAATTGGGGAACAATGCTACGAACCTATTGAGAAACTCTAACAGCCAAGGAAATCCAACTTATAAACATTATTAACCTCTAGGTTTTAATAGTAATTTGCAGAGTAAGGAGAAGAAATTGTCAATGGAAGAATTAATATTACAAATGAAAAGTCAATTACAAAGATAAGGAGCTGCATTTAATATTACAAATGAAAAGTCAATTACAAAGATAACGAGTTGGGAGTCACCATAGGGAAAATTAGTTAGGATGTATTGCTACTGCACTTAGCAATAGACCTCCAGGAACGTTGCCTAGTAATGTTGAAGTAAATCCTAAAGATCAGAACAAAGAGCAAATTAAGGCTATTCAAGTGAGAAGTGGAAAAGAATTGGAGCCAAAAGTTCAAAAAGAGGTGGAAGTTGAAATTGAAAAAGATGTGGTGGAAAATGAAAAACCTGATGAAGATTTTAATTTTGTGTTAGAATGTCCTATTAGACCAATGAAAATTACTGTAGAAAGACAACCACCTCCATTTCCTCAAAAATTGAAGAAGAAAAATAAAGATAACCAATTTTCAAATTTTTTGGAAATATTGATTAAATTAACTATAAGCATTCCATTTTTTGAAGCCTGGAACAAATGTCAAGCTATGTGAAGTTTATGAAAGATATACTTAAGAAGAAAACGAAGTTTGTAGATAATGAAATTGTTGCACTTAGTGAAGAGTGTAGTGTTATATTTCAGAAAAAGCTTTCTGAAAAACTTAAAGATCATGATAGTTTTATTATTCCTTGCGCTATTGGTGAAATATTTTTTGGAAAAAATTTATGCGATTTAAGAGCCAGTATTAATCTTATACCTCTGTCAATTTTCAGAAGGTTGGGGTTTAGGAGACATTTTACCTACAACTATAACTCTTCAGTTAGCTGATCGTTTGATTACCTACCCTGAAGAAGTTATAAAAGATGTTCTGGTAAAGTTTGATAAATTTATATTTCTTGTGGATTTTATTGTATTAGATATGGAAGAAGATAAAGAAATTCCTATCATTTTAGGAAGTCCATTTCTTACCACTGGAAGAGCTTTGATAGATGTGCAGAAAGGAGAACTAACTATGAGAGTTAGTGATCAAGAGCTTACGTTTAATATTTTGCAAAATCAATGAGACACCCTAATCAATGAGACACCCTACAAAAGAGTGAGATATTGAATGCTTCAGAATGAATATAAATGAATATTTAAGCCTTGAATATTTCACGAAGGCATTTGAAAAGAAATCTGAAAAAGAATACTTGGAATATGAGATTGAGGATAAAATTCAAAAGGAATTTATGGAAGTGAGTAATTAAGAGTTTGATTATGTTCAGAAGAAATTTGAAATGTTAGATCCTACATATAATAATAGTAATGTGATTTCATCTATTGAGAAACCTCCTGAAATAGAAATTAAAACAGTTCATACACATTTAAAGTATGATTTTTTAGGATATTTATCAACATTACTTGTTATCGTTGTCGGCGCTATTTTTGGTTGGAGGAGTTGTCTGTAAGAAGTTGTCGGTCATCGGAATCGAAATCCTATCGCCCGCTTCGGAAGGACGCTTTAATTTACATATATATTTAGTTTTAGAAGAATATGAAATCAAACCGACCCCATATTTTTCATAGTTTAAATGAAAGAGCGATGTACCTCAAATCCTGTATCTATCCCGAAGGATAAACACAAGACTTGAGGCTGAGTCTCGAACAAATAAACCAAAGAATATATGACATTTGTTTGGTCTGTGAAACATTTATATTTGTCGACAAGTTCCCCTATTTAATATAAAAAATTAAATAAGGTTTATATTAAGCTGGGTTTGGACATGCTTTCTATAAGGGTAAGCCCCTATAGTTAATTACATCTTAAATGACCAAAGTCACCTAAGAAGACTCTCGATAAAAATCAAGAAATATTATCTTCAAGGA
>NW_018250723.1:392-881 GCF_001263595.1 Phalaenopsis equestris | reverse complement strand
TCCTAATGTTTGGATTCAGTTTTGAGGAGAAATATTTAGGAGTTTCATCCTGCCAATTTTATTAGTTAGGGCTTACATTCGTGTGAAACTATCACACAAATAGCCTGAAAGATGTGAGGGTTTAGATCGCGATGAACGACAACTTCGGAATCCTAAGACAAGTTAGAGCTTATATTGTATAGCAGGGTTGTACAAAAGCCTAAAGATAAGGTAAGGTGAGGATTTACGTTGCATAAGCAAGCAACCTCGAAGTCCTATTTCTTTATTGTTTAAGTCTAAGGAAGGAAGATTGGTTTAGCTGGGAAGATAGGTTTTGTTGTTGAAGATGGTCGTGCTGCCCACCATGCTAGCTCCAAGCACCTCGCCGAGACGAGTTTGAGTTTTCTAGTGTGTCAAGTTATAATGTCAAATCAGGTGGCCTTATGGTTGAAGTTCTTTAAATTTTTTGGGGGCATGTTAAAGTTGATTAGAGCGACACCGGTTAGGATC
>NW_018250723.1:0-297 GCF_001263595.1 Phalaenopsis equestris | reverse complement strand
GAAGCCTCGTTAGCAACCGTAGGTTACCTCCTTCAAGGAATTCCCGATCATCCGATAGAGATGTCTTAATTTAATTGGAATTGTAGTTTTGTGTGATGTTTGTGATTAAATTTTGAGTTGTTTTATATTTTGAATGTTGTGGAGGTGAATTTTATCTTGGGTTATTTTAATTTTGGTTTTAGTTTTGGTTTTAGTTTTGTGGCTATCCTAATAGTTTTAGTTTTCATGCAGGGCGGCATCGTTGTTTATCATGCAAGTTTGTAGGCATAAAAGTACAATATGAAAGTACAAGAAAGA
>NW_018250722.1:3947-5964 GCF_001263595.1 Phalaenopsis equestris | reverse complement strand
GGTCTAGCTTGGGTTAGCCTTTGGCTAAGTCTAAATTGACCCAAATTGATTGTTGTAAATGGTCAATAGGGACCTAATTAAGATTTTTCAACATGAATTGGATGCCAATTTGGAGGTTAAGGATATCAATTGGGTGAAATTTGGGGAATTAGCCAATTTGGGGCTAAATTTGGGAATTTTGGATTTAGGCCAAAATCAAATGGATTTGAGGCTTCAGCAAGGTCAATTAATGATTTATTTTGATCTATATGAATGTTATCAAGATCTTGCAAATATAAAGATTTTTCAACATTAATTGGGGCCAATTGACTAGGCTATGGGTTCAATTTGGTAAGATTATGTCATATGGTCAAATTTGGGGTTTTGACCTAAATCAAAAATAGGCTCAAATCATGGGCCAATTAGGCTTGTATTTGGTTTAATTTGGTCATATAAAAAATGAATTTGAGTTTAGGATTAGAATTTGGGTCAATTGAGATCAAATTGATGGACATTTGAGTTGGATTTGGGGAAATTTGGGTCTTTAAAGTCAAATTTGGGGGTTTTGGTGAAAGATGATCAAATTGGCCAAATTGGGTTATGTGGTAGTTGAGATAAATGAAATTGGAAATATTTAGGATTTATTGGGATTGTTTGGGAAGTTTTGGAATTTTTGAGATTTTAGGCTCAAGTGGGGTATTTTGGTAATTTGGGGGTGCTTTAGGGGTAAAAGGCTAAGATGGGTATTTTGGTAGATTTGAGGTACCAATCATCACCAATAAGCCATGGACCAATGGAAACCCCATTTTGGGTCCTCTACATAGTGGTCTTAGCTAAACTATAGCCCTAGGGCTAATAGGTTTAGGGGACCATCTACATGTGTATCCCAAAAGATCTAGGGAAGTAGGTTAGAAATTTGAGTTCATGATTGTGAGTGATTGTGAGTGTAGATGAGTGTAGTGAATGCCCTAGCTCCAAACCAACACCCAAGGTCAACCTTAAGGTTCAGCAATCCTAAGGGTGACTCATCTTGAGTTTTCCCCACAGTGACCCCACCTACTAAGTATTTAGAGGTTGAGAGCAACATGTGGAACTTCAAGTTGAGAAGTGAAAAGTTTGAAATTTCTAGTGGTGAGGGTTCCATGTCTAGTTTTCTAGGAATAGTCAAAAGGAAAGTCCTATGGCTAGACCCTAGGCTACTAAAGAGGAAAAACTAAAGCTCAACCAAAAATGAGGTTAACAAATGGATCCCCAATAGGTGTGGTGTGCTGGGCAAGCACACCACGCGTATTGGCGTTGACCGACGAGATCAACAAAAACCAATACAAACTCCTAAGTCAATAGACCCGGAAGTATTTGTAGAGTTGTCTGTGTGATTTGTTTCTATCAGGGGATTAGAAGGTGTGTGTCTAATCAAGTCGAGAAGTAGGGACTATCGCTGGGGATTGAAGCGTAGACCTTGAGTTATGATATTTCAAATTTCTAAAGGATGGGAGTCAACTTGTAAGTGTTGACCCTGAGGTGGGATTTGAAATTTGGGTATCAATCCCGAAAGGGAGAGAGAGAGAGAGTCAGAGTATAAGGACCGACCTCGAATGTAATGAATCAGAAATATAGGACTGATTCAGAAATGAGAATTGAAATGTAGGTCAATTCTCAAAAGAGAGTGTCGGTATGTAAGGACCGACCTTAAATGTAAAATAAAAAATGTAGGACTGATTCAGAAATGAGAATTGAAATGTAGGTCATTTCTCAAAAGAGAGCGCCGGAATGTAAGGATCGACCTCGAATGTAAAGAATCAGAAATGTATGACTAATTCAGAAATGAGAATTGAAATGTAGTTCAATTCTCAAAAGAGAGCATCGGAATGTAAGGACCGACCTCGAATGTAAGGAATCAGAAATGTAGGACTGATTCAGAAATGAGACTTCAACTGTAGGTCAATTCTCAAAAGAGAGCACCGGAATGTAAGGACCTACCTCGAATGTAAAGAATCAGAAATGTAGGACTGATTCAGAAATGAGAATTGAAATGTAG
>NW_018250722.1:3709-3930 GCF_001263595.1 Phalaenopsis equestris | reverse complement strand
GATCGACCTCGAATGTAAAGAATCAGAAATATAGGACTGATTCAGAAATGAGAATTGAAATGTAGGTCAATTCACAAAAGGAAGTGTTGGAATGTAAGGACCGACCTCAAATGTATGGAATTAGAATTGTAGGAGTGGTTCAGAAATGAGAGTTGAAATGTAGGTCAATTCTCAAAAGAGAGCGTCGGAATGTAAGGACCGACCTCAAATGTAAAGAATCA
>NW_018250722.1:1875-3108 GCF_001263595.1 Phalaenopsis equestris | reverse complement strand
GATATGAGAATTGAAATGTAAGTATCAATTCAAAGATATGAGAATTGAAATGTAATTATCAATTCAAAGATATGAGAATCAGGATTTAGGTACTGATTTGAAGATGTGATATGAAATTTACAAAGAGCTTGTGATGTTGAATTTGCAGTAGTGTATTATGTGAGAAGGTTGATTTTGAAGAAGATTTGTAGAGCTTTGTGTGGTTATGTGCAGGATGTGAAATTCTGCGAGGATGTGCAAAGGGTTAGCGTAGATAACGATGGTTGTGCTGCGCGCACAAAGAGTAGGAAATTCCAAAAATGGAAGTATCCACTCAACAGGTTTGTTTTATTTTATTGTTGTTTTTATGACAATTTAATTTTTCAAAATGTGTTTTTAAAGTTTTAATTCTAATTGGTTGATTTAAAATGAAATTTGATTTGTTATTCACTCATTTATGATTTTCTTTTATTCGTGTTTCATTTATTGTTGAAGATTTGTCATTTCATTCTTTGTTCATTTGAACTCTGAACCATTTCATGGTTCGCGACTTTTATCCATCGCACAAAAAGGCAATTAACAAAAAAGCACAACTTAAGAGAAATTTCCATTAATCTGCCTCAATAAAGATGCTACAAATCAAATATAGGCTAATGCCTCAAAAGGTACATCATGTAATACATGTTGAAATGCATTGAAAGTCATCTCAATATATGACTACATCATAGACTGATTACATCAGATACATGTCATGCTTGTTAAAAGAAAGCAAGTGAATCCTCTGCGCTTGGTATATCGAGCTCCTGATCAAGCAGACCTTTTGAGTCATGCTCCAGGATAGGAGTTCCCTTCGCATGTATTCAGAGGTACAACTTTGTCATAGCTCGTAAGGAAACAGTTCCTCCAACTCTGGGTCTTACTGGAACCATATGGTATCTTACTGTCATCCATCCTGTGGAAGGTCACGGACACCCTACCGTGTCGTACTCCTGGAATGCAGTGCTTGGCCAAGTTTGCACCGTTGCCCTTGAGAACGAATACTGAACCAACTGGGAGAGGAATTCCCACAGCTCCTTTGAATTCACCAGGGCCAATTAGATCGATTTCTTTTCCAAACAGAATATTGCTCTTACTCATGAATGAGACCGTGCAGAAAGGCCTCACAAAGTCATGATGGTCAATATGCGGGGGGAATGCAGTCACCTTCTTCATAAATGTTGATGATGCAACTGTTAGGAATGCAAGTGGCGGGTA
>NW_018250722.1:0-530 GCF_001263595.1 Phalaenopsis equestris | reverse complement strand
GATTACTCATTTTATGTGTGAGTTTTGTTTTAATTTAATGGAATTTTTAAATCCAAAAGTAGAAAAGAGAACGTGTGAAGTTCAAAAATTTTCTGAAAATTTTCATTATATATGAGATTAATTACAAAATTTGTACCCGGTCATAGACATATGGCCACATAGATAACCCTAAAACAATCAAGGTTTCAAAATTTCAAAGCAAGCAAAGGCAAGCAGAGGCAGGCGACATCAGGCTGTGTAATAGGTTTTTCAGGTATCCTCCATTTATCGGTAACATGGGTTTTTCACCCCGGAAGTCCACTAAATGGTATGCTCCTCTTGTATAGACCTTCTCAACGACAAATGGTCCCTCCCAAGTTGGCTCGAATTTTCCACCTATTTTGCGGCGAGCAAGAATAATAGGTCTTTTGAGTTTTTGAGTACAAGCATGAGGTCACCAATTTTGAATGTCCTTGGGCGGACCAATTTGTCATGAGCTTGTACCATCTATGCCTAGTAGAGCTCCAAATATTATTGTGCTTCCAATCATT
>NW_018250721.1:20726-21562 GCF_001263595.1 Phalaenopsis equestris | reverse complement strand
TGAGAGAGTAAGAGAAGAGAGAGATAGTTAAATAGAGAATATGCAGAGAGGGAGGTAGGATGGGAAGGAGGGTAGAGAGGGAAAGGGAGGAAGAGCAGAAAAGGGTGGAGGAGAAAGGGAAATAGAAACAAAAGAAAGATACAAGACATATAACTAGTGTGAAAGAGAGAGGAAATAGAAGGGAGAGATATCGAGTGAGATAGCAAGCCTGAGAGATAGTGAGAGTAAAGTGAGTGAGAAAGGGGGAGAGCAATAAACCAAGGGAGGGACAAGAGAAAGTGCATGTGATGGATGGAGGGAGGGTGGGTGAGAAGGAGAGAGATAGAAATAATGAAGATTCATAGAGTGAGAGAGGAAGGAGGAAGAGGAAGTGGGAGAAAAAGATATAATAAGAAGATAGAGCAAGAAGTGAGAGAAGAGAGACATACAATAGAGGAGATAAAAAAAAGAAATGTGTGGGGATAAGGTTGGAGATAAAAAGAGAGGTAAGTGATGGAGGAGTGTAGAGCAAGGGGAGAGAGTGAGAGAGAAAGGAGGTAAAGAAGGAAGGAAGACACGTGAGTGAGCAGGTTACGCAAGATAGAAGGAAAGAGGGGGAGTGGTGGAAGAATGAAAGACATAAATGAGTGAAAAGCAGTGAGAGGGAGAAGGAAATAGAGAGAAAGTAGATCAAGGAAGGGAGGGATGGTGGGAATGATGAAGAGAGAGAGGAGGGAGGGAGAAAAGGTGACTAAGGAAGAGAGAGAGAGAGACATTGAGAGAGAGCTAGTGAAACAAATAAAGTGAGAGAGAGAAAGTAAAGAGAGAGAAGGCAAAGAGAGAAGTGAGAGAGGGAT
>NW_018250721.1:15082-20632 GCF_001263595.1 Phalaenopsis equestris | reverse complement strand
GAGAGAGATGGATTTTAAAACACAGCAAGAGAAGGAGAGAGAAGAATGAAGAGTAAGTGAGAGTTAGAGACAAAGAGAGAGGGAGTAAGAAAGACTAAGGGATGAAAGAGAGATAGAGCAAGAGAGAACGAGAGAGAGAGAGAGAAAGGAAGTGCAAGGATAAAGAGATAGATCGAAAGAGGAATGGAGAGAGATGGGGAGTGGAGATAGAGAGAGAGGTATAATGAAGTGAGAAAAGGAGGGAGGCATGAAGATACATAAATTGAGAGATAGTGGGAAGTGAGAGGGAAGGAGAGAAAGAAAGCGGGGTGGTGGGAGAAAGATAGAGAATAGAAAGAAAAAGGGGTAGCAAGATCAAAAGAGAGAAACAATATAGTTGGAGAGAGCGAGAAGCATAGGAGCTAGAGAGTGTGATAGAGCGAGAGTGAAAATGGCTAGAAAGATAGGAGGAGAAGTGAGAGAGAGGAACAGAGAAGAGTGGGAGTGAGGGATGAAGGGTGGGAGGAAAAGAGAGAGAGAAACCATGAGGAAGATAAAGCGAGAGGAATAGAAGGGGGTGGGTTATATATAGAGTAAAAGAGATGAGAGATAGAGGGAGAGAGCAAGAGGCGGAGATAGAGTGAGTGGAAGTGAGAGATAGAAAGAGAAGATAGAGTGAAAAAGGAGAAATGATACATAAAAGAGGAGAGAGTGTGGAGAGAAATGAGTGAATGTAAGGAGACAGGAAAGAGGCTAAATAGATAAGGTTTGTGGACTAAGGAAGGATAGAAGATGGAGGGGGAGAGAGAATGAGAGAGAGAATGAGAGAGAGAATGAGAGATATGGGAGAGAGAGTGAGAGTGGAAGACAGGAAGATGAGAAAAGAGAGAGACTAAGGGAGGAAGAAAAAGAGGGAGAGAAGACAGAGAAATAGGTTGAGAGAGAGTGCAGATGGGGGGAAGGGAGAGAATAAAGATTGATAGAGTTTGGGAGATATTGAGAGAAATAATAGAGAAAGCAAGGGAGAGCGGGAGAATAACAGAGAGGGAGGGCGGGAGAGGGCAAAGATAGTGAAAGGGACGACATGAAGGTGGGAAGAAAGGAGAATAGAGAGAAAGATTGTCAGGGAGATAAGGAGGGAGAAGAAGAGAGAGCTAAAAAGAGTGGGCAAGGAAGAGAGATAAAAAGGGAGCAATGGAGAGTGAGAGACGTAGAGCTAAACAATGTTTAGCAAATAGATGATTAAGAGGAGGAGAGAGTGGGTGAGAGCACGCCTGAGAGAGAGAGAGAAAATGGGAACAAGTGAGAGAGTGTGTGGGTGAGAGCAAGCGAGGTAGAAGAAAAAGGAGTGAGGAAGAGAGAATGAGAGGGAAAAGGAGTGTGGAGGAGAGAGAGAAGTTAGAGAGGTAATTAAGGAGGGATAGAGAAACAACTAAGGAGGTTAAGAGAATGAAAGTAAGAGAGAAATGAGAAAGTGAGAGAATAAAGATAGTGATAAAAGAGAGAGGAAGTTGGAGAATGAAAAAGGGCCAGTGAGAAAGAACGAGCGAAAAGATTGAGATAGACAGAGTGAAAGTGAGAGAACAACAGTGAGAGAGAGAGTGGGAGGGAGGAAGAGAGAAAATATTTTGAGAGGAGAGAGAATTGAGAGAGGGAGAGAATTGAGAGAGGGAGAGAGGGAGAGAGGAAGGTAAATTTATAGAGATAGGAGAGAGATATGAGAGTAGGGAGGAAGTTAGTAAAAAGAGTGGGAGAGAGAGGGAAAGATAGAGAAGTGATTGAATAGAAAGTGGGGGATGAGAGGCAAAGCGAGAGAGGGGGAGAGTGAGCTAGTGATAGAGAAGGTCAAAGAGAAGGAGGGAGGGAGGGAGAGGGCAGAGGAGAGTGATAGAGACAGAGGTAGGGATTGAGAAAAGAGCAGGAGAGAGAGAGAGAGCAAGAAAGAGAGAGAGAGAGAGAGAGAGAGAGATGGAGGGAGAGAGAGAAGGAGAGTGTGAGAGAATTAGAGTGAGGTGATAGAGAACAAGCATGAAAAGGAGGTGAAAAGAGATGGAGGAAAAGTGAGATGGAGGAGGAGTAAGATAAAGAGAGATCACAAGAAAGAAATAAGTAAAAGTGAGAGCAATTGAGTGAGCAAGCAAGTGAAAGAGACAAAGATAGGGAGATGGGGGATAGAGAGAGGTGAGAGAGAGAATATAAGAGATAAAGTGGAAGCAAGAGCAAGATAAAAAGAGGGAGAAAAAGGGAGAGTGATATAGAGAGAGCTAGGGGAGAGATGGGGAGAGAGTGAGGGATAGAGAGAATAAGAATAGTATGGAGAGGAAGAAATAAGAGGGAGAAAGAGAGTGGTGGGAGAAAGAGACTGAGCAAGAGAGAGGGAGGGAGGGATGGAGAGAGTACAAGGGAGTGAGAGAGAGGGATAGAGAGTTGAAGGTAAGGGGAAGAGACAGAGCAAGAGAGAGGGAGGGAGGGATGGAGAGAGTACAAGGGAGTGAGAGAGAGGGATAGAGAGTTGAAGGTAAGGAGAGATCGAATAGGAGGGAGTGATATTGGCTCTCTCTCTCTCAGTCTTTAGTTTCATTCACTTTTACTCTCTCACTTTCTCTCCCTTGCTCTCCATGTCCATCTCCCTCTCACTCGTTGTCTTGCTCTCCTTCCCTCTCTTGCTCACTCACTCTTGCTTTTTCTTAACTCACTTTTCTTCATTCTCTCTCTTGTTGTTGCTCCCTATCTCTCTCTTTAATCCTTCTCACCCCCTCTATCTCTCTCTTTTTCTCGTTCAATCGCTCTCTCTTCTATCTCTCTTACTTTTCTCTCTCTTTACTTATTCTTTCCCTTGCTTTATCACTCACTCTCTTTTTCCAACCCTTCACTCTATCTTTGTATCGTTCTCTTTTCTCCCACCCCCTTATCTCTCTCTCTCTCTCACTTTTTACCTCCTTCTTTCACTCACTCCCACGCATCTTTAACTCTCTTTCTCACGCACTCTCTTCCACTCTCTCTTCCCTCGCACTCTCTTTTTTCCCTATTTCTCTCTCGCTCTCTCTTTCTTTCCCCCTCTCTCTCACACAAGATAGAGAATGTTGAGAGAGTGTGAGATAGAGAGGGTTGAGAAAGAGAATAATGAGAGAGAAGGTGGGAGGAGAGGGATAGAGAATGGAGAGAGAGTGAGTAAAGGGAGAGTTTGGTGGAGATTTATAGAAAAAAGTGAAAGGGTGAGAGAAAGAGAAAGAGAGAGCGTGAGAGTGATGTAGAAAGAGAGAAGAGTGAGATAACAGGGAGAGGGAGTGAAAAAGGGAGAGGGAGAGAGATGGAGGGAGGGATAGTGAGAAAGGAAAAGAGAGAAAACTAGAACAGGGAGAAAGTGTGGGTGTGAGAGAGGGAACAAAAGATAGAAAGTTATAGAATGAGTGAGAAGGTCAGAGCAATAGGGTGGGAGAGAGATAGAGAGAGAGGGAGAGAGTGGGAGTAGTTAGGGTGTGAGAGAGAACAATAAGGAGGGGTGAGAGTGCGAAATAAAGCCAAAGATAGAGAGATATAATGAGAGAGTGAGTGAGGCATAGGGAGATGAATCAAGAGCGATTGAGAAACAAAAGCTAGAGAGAGAAACAAAATGTGGGTGATATATAGTGGAAGAGAGCTTGAAGGAAAGAGAGGGATGGAGGGTGAGAATGAGCGTAAAAAGAGAGAGAATGAGAGATTGAGAAAAAAAAGAGCAAGGTGAGAGATTGAGAGTGATGAAGGGAGTTAAGGATAGGGAGAGAGTGAGGAGCAAAGGAGAGGGATAGAGAAGAGAGAGCGAGCAACAAAGAATTAGAGAGAGTGTGAGGTAAGAGAGGGAAGAGAGTAAGCATGAGAGTGACATGAGTGGAGTGAGACCTAACTAGATTGATGTTGATTGAGAGGAGTGAGAGGAAAATGAAAGAGTGAGAGAAAAGAGATAAGCATGGAGAATCTAAGAGAAGAATGAGAGAAAGAAACAGGGTGAGGCAAAGAAAGTGAGAGAGTGAGATAGAGCAGGAGAAAGAGGGAGTAATAAGAAGTGAAAGGGAGAAATATGGGGATTGTGGGAGAGAGAGCTAGACAATGAAGAAGAAATAGTGAGAGAGGTGAGAGAGGGATAGAGAAGAGAGAATGAGCAATATAGAGATAGAGAGAGAGTGTGAGGTAAGAGAAGGAAGAGAGTAAGAATGAGTGACACGAATGGAGTAAGACATAATTAGATTGATGTTGATTGAGAGAGAGAGTGATAGGAAAAGGAAAGAGTTAGAGAAAAGAGATAAGGAGAAGAATCTATGAGAAGAATGAGAGAAAGAAACAGGGAGAGGCAAAGAAAGTGAGAGAGTGAGAGAGAGTAAGAGAAAGAGATAGTAATAAGAAGTGAGAGGGGAGAGAGGGGAGAGTGGGAGAGAGAGCTTGAGAGAGAAAGGAGAGAAAAAGGAGATTGACCCAGAAAATGAGGAAGAAATATTGAGAGGGATGAGAGAGCGAAAGTGTGAAAGAGCTAGAAAGAGTGAGAAATAATTTGTGAGAGGGAAGGGAGAGTAAGTGAGAGGGACGTAGAGCTTGTGGGTGAGTGGGAAAGCATAAGAGAAGGAGTGATCAAGAGTGGGAGAGAGTCAAAGAGTTGAGAAAGAGAGATAGAGAGAGTGAAAGAAATAAAGTGACATAGTAGACATAGTGTGAGAAAGTGAGGGAGTGAGAGAGAACCAATAAGAGAAGAAATATTAAAGAGGGAGAGAGATGGAAAGAAAGTTGAATGGATAAATTAAAAATAGAAAGTAAGCTAGTAAGGAAGAAAGAGAGAGGAAAGAAAATAGGGAGAGTGGGAGGGCATGAGAGAGAGTGAGGGTGAGGTGAGATAGGTGAGATAGAGGGAGAGAGATATAGTGATGCAAATGATAGCATGGGTGGCAATGGCATGACTTCAAGAGAATATTTAATTCAAGTTCCATGTGGGCATTTTATTAGATGTCTTGCAAAGAGGGTGAAAGAAGCTCTTAATGGATTCGTGAGAAAGAGTCACAAATATTTGTCAACTTATTCCAAGCCCAAGGATAAAGAAGTCATTTTATTATGGGTGGATATTTTGTATTTTTTATTGCGGTTTAATAATGGCTTGCATGCCTACTTGATGTAGTTTTCTTCTTTTTCATTTTTTTTAGAAGATATTTTATCTTCTCTTTTGTTTGCTTGTAAGCTTTAGCCTATATATATGCCTTACTTCAAATGAGAAAGAGACTTTTAATTCTTAGCAAAAGAACTTGCATTTGGGTTGTCTCCCATAATTTCCTTAGGATTCCAACGAAAGTCCAGGCCATCGCCTAAGGAGTTCTTTCTCAACTTGTTATTTCCTCACATTAAGCATAGGGTTCCGGTCTTATACCAACGTTCTTGTTTGTGTTGAGCATTGGGTCAAGGTTTCCCTCTATCCATCCAATTTACCTCCAGGTTCAACCTATAATTTGGTTTGTTCCAACCTTGGGATGGTTTTATTTTTTGGTTTCTTGCATCTCATAAGAATTTCAATCAATTCTTTTCAGTTTTGGCATAGCACATCTGATTTTCTAA
>NW_018250721.1:10450-14769 GCF_001263595.1 Phalaenopsis equestris | reverse complement strand
ATGGATCAAATTAGAGAATATATAAAGAGAGTCTGAGAGAGATGAAAGGAGAGAGAGGTAATGAGAGAGGGGGAGAGAGAGAGTGAGAAAGAGAAGGAGAGTTAAAGAGGTCAAGATGGAAGGAGAGAGATGGAGGTAGTGAAGGAGAGATGCAAGTCTTGAGTGAGGAAAAGAGAAGGAGAGAGATAGGGAGATGGAGGGCGAGAGAGAGAGAGCAAGAGAAGAGAGATAAAGGGAGAAATGGGGAGAGTAGATAGATGTTGAGAGAGAAGAAGAGAGAGACATATAGATGAGAAAGAGATTGGTATGAAGAGCAAGAAAGGGTAAGAGATAAAGAAATTGATTGGAGGATTTGAGAAATAAGAGGAGAGATGGACATAAAAGAGTGTACGGTAGTGAGAGAGAGAAGAAAAGTTAAAGATAAAGTGACAAATGGGGAGAGTGTAAGAGGGGTGAATGAGGGATAGAAGGAGAAAGAGTGTGAGTAAGAGAGAGAAGAGAGGAAGAGAGAAAGGGAGGAAGAGATAAAGAAAGGGAGGGAGAGAAGAAGAGAATAGAGAGAGAGCATGCATGAGTAAGAAGGAAAAATAGAGCGAGATGAAGGGAGGGAGAGGTATAAAGAATGAGAGAGAGAAT
Source organism: Phalaenopsis equestris (assembly GCF_001263595.1). NCBI lineage: Eukaryota > Viridiplantae > Streptophyta > Magnoliopsida > Asparagales > Orchidaceae > Phalaenopsis > Phalaenopsis equestris. The sequence continues at coordinate 14,133 of NW_018250721.1, read as the reverse complement.
ATGACAGAGAGAACAGTAGAGAGTGAGAGTAGAGTGAGAGAGACAGACCAAGAGAGAAAAAGTGAAAGCATGAGAGACAGGAAATGGGGTGGGAGTTTTTGAGGGTTGGAATGGGGGGAGATATAAAAAGATAGAGTGGGAGAGAAAGAGGATAAAGTGAGAGGGATAATAAGCGAGAGATGGGGAGAGAAAGAGAGTGTTAGAGAGGGATAGGGGAAGAGAGAGACTATGAGAGAGAGAGTAAAGGGGAGCGAATGAATAGATTCAAGGAATAAGAGAGAGAAAGAGAAAGTGAGAAGAAGAGGGTCAGAAAGAGGAGAAAGAGGGGTGTGAGAGAAAGAGAGAGCGTGTACAAAAGATACGTAGAAAGATACCCAAGAAAAATGAGGAGAAGAGAGAGAACTTAAGAGAGAGTAAGAAAGAAGGAGAGGAGAATAGAGTGAAAGATAGTCAGAGAGATAAGGAGGGAGATGAAGAGAGAGCTAAAAAGAGTGGGCAAGGAAGAGAGATAAAAAGGGAGCAATAAAGAGTGAGAGAGGTAGAGCTAAACAATGGTTAACAAATAGATGATAGAGAGGAGGAGAGAGTGGGTGAGAGCACGCCTGAGGGAGAGAGAGAGAACATGGGAACAAGTGAGAGAGTGTGTGGGTGAGAGCAAGCAAGGTAGAAGAGGAAGGAGTGAGGAAGAGAGAATGAGAGGGAAAAAGAGAGTGGAGGAGAGAGAGAAGTTAGAGAGGTAATTTAGGAGGGATAGAGAAACAACTAAGGAGGTTAAGAGAATGAAAGTAAGAGAGAAATGAGAAAGTGAGAGAATAAAGATGGTGATAAAAGAGAGAGGAAGCTGGAGAATGAAAAAGGGTCAGAGAGACAGAACGAGAGAAAGATTGGGATAGAGAGAGTGTAAGCGAGAGAACAATAGAGAGAGAGAGAGTGGGAGGGAGCAAGAGAGATAAAAGATTTTGAGAGGAGAGAGAATTGAGAGAGGGAGAGAGGAAGGTAAATTTATAGAGACAGGAGAGAGATATGAGAGTAGGGAGGGAGTTAGTAAAAAAAGTGGGAGAGAGAGGGAAAGATATAGAAGTGATTGAATAGAAAGTGAGGGATGAGAGAAAGCAAGAGAGGGGGAGAGTGAGCTAGTGATAGAGAAGGTCAAAGAGATAAGGTGGAAGGAGATAGAGAAGGAGAGGGCAGAGGAGAGTGATAGAGACAGAGGTAGGGATTGAGAAAAGAGCAGGAGATAGTGAGAGCAAGAAAGAGAGAGAGAGAGAGAGATGGAGGGAGAGAGAGAAGGTGAGTGTGAGAGAATTAGAGTGAGGTGATAGAGAATGAGCATGAAAGGGAGGTGAAAAGAGATGGAGAAGGGAAGAGTGAGATGGAGGAGGGAGTGATAGAAAAAGGGAGGGAGAGTAAATAGAGTAAGATAAAGAGAGACAATAGGAAAGAAAGAAGTAAGAGTGAGAGAGATAGAGTGAGCAAGCAAGTGAAAGAGACAAAGAGAGGGAGGTGTGGGATGGAGAGAGGTGAGAGAGAGAATATAAGAGATAAAGTGGAAGCAAGAGCAAGATAAAGAGAGGGAAAAAAGGGAGAGTGATATAGAGAGAGCTAGGGGAGAGATTGGGAGAGAGTGAGGTATAGAGAGATTAAGAATAGTGTGGAGGAAGAAATAAGACGGAGGGTCAGAGTGGGAGAAAGAGAGTGGTGAGAGAAAGAGACTGAGCAAGAGAGAGGGAGGGAGGGATGGAGAGAGTACAAGGCAGTGAGAGAAAGGGATAGAGAGGTGAAGGTAAGGAGAGATCGAATAGAAGGGAGAAATATTGGCTCTCTCTCTCTGTCTTCAGTTTCATTCACTTTTACTCTCTCACTTACTCTCCCTTGCTCTGCATGTCCATCTCTCTCTCACTCATTGTCTTGATCTCCTTCCCTCTCTTGCTCACTCACTTTTGCTTTTTTCTTAAATCACTTTTCTTCTCTCTCATTCTCTCTCTTGTTGTTGCTCCCTATCTCTCTCTTTAATCCTTCTCACCATCTCTATCTCTCTCTATTTCTCGTTCTATCGCTCTCTCTTCTATATCTCTTACTTCTCTCTCTTTACTTACTCTTTCTCTCTTGTTGTTGCTCCCTATCTCTCTCTTTAATCCTTCTCACCCCCTCTATCTCTCTCTTTTTCTCGTTCAATCGCTCTCTCTTCTATCTCTCTTACTTTTCTCTCTCTTTACTTATTCTTTCCCTTGCTTTATCACTCACTCTCTTTTTCCAACCCTTCACTCTATCTTTGTATCGTTCTCTTTTCTCCCACCCCCTTATCTCTCTCTCTCTCTCACTTTTTACCTCCTTCTTTCACTCACTCCCACGCATCTTTAACTCTCTTTCTCTTCCACTCTCTTCCACTCTCTTCCACTCTCTCTTCCCTCGCACTCTCTTTTTTCCCTATTTCTCTCTCGCTCTCTCTTTCTTTCCCCCTCTCTCTCACACAAGATAGAGAATGTTGAGAGAGTGTGAGATAGAGAGGGTGAAAGAGAATAATGAGAGAGAGGGTGGGAGGAGAGAGATAGAGAATGGAGAGAGAGTGAGTAAAGGTTGAGTTAGGTTTATAGAAAAAGTGAAAGGGTGAGTAAATAGAGAGTGGTTGTAAAGTAAGTAAAAGAGTGAGAGAAAGAGAAAGAGAGAGCATGAGAGTGTGTGGGTGTGAGAGAGGGAACAAAAGATAGAAAGTTATAGAATGAGTGAGAAGGTCAGAGCAAGAGGGTGGGAGAAAGATAGAGAGAGAGGGAGAGAGTGGGAGTAGTTAGGGTGTGAGAGAGAGCAATAAGGAGGGGGTGAGAGTGCAAAATAAAGCCAAAGATAGAGAGATATAATGAGAGAGTTAGTGAGGCATAGGGAGATGAATGAAGAGAGATTGAGAAACAAAAGCTAGAGAGAGAAAAAAATGTGGGTCATAAGTATAGATAGTGGAAGAGAGCTTGAAGGAAAGAGAGGGATGGAGGGTGAGAATGAGCGTAGAAAGAGAGAGAGTGAGAGCTTGAGAAAAAAGACGAAGGTGAGAGATTTTGAGTGATGAAGGGAGTTAAGGATAAGGAGAGAGTGAGGAGCAAAAGAGATGGATAGAGAAGAGAGAACAATCCACAAAGAGATATAGAGGGGTAGAGGGCAAGCAAGTGAGAGAGTGGGAGGGAGGGAGAAAGCGGATGTCAAGAGAGAAAGAAAGTGAGAGAGAGTGAGAGGGAGAGAGTGTAGGAGAAGGAGAGTGGGATAAAGGGAGATAAAGTGAGGGAGAGGAGAGAGGAATAAAAGGAGAGAGAGGAAGTAGAGAGACAAGAGTGAGAGAGAGATGGAGAGGGGATAAGAGATAGAAAGAGCAGGAGAGAAAGAAGAATTGAAAGTGATCTAAAGGATGAGATGGTAAAAGAGATGGAGAGAGAGGTGGTGAGGGAGTGAAGTGAGTAAATTTCTAGAGAAGAGAGAAATTGAGAAGGAGATGGAGGAGAGAGAGTTTAGGAGGGAGAGACAAAGAGATAGAGGATGAAAGGAGGGTGTAGAGAAAAAAGAGAAGGGCGAGAGAGAGAAAGAATTTGTTAAGAGAAAATTAAAGATGAGAGAAAAAATAGAGTAAAATAAAGCAAATGAGACATAGAAAATAAAGAAGATAGAGCGACAAAGATAGAGCGAGAATGAGAGAGGGAAAG
>NW_018250721.1:5939-10418 GCF_001263595.1 Phalaenopsis equestris | reverse complement strand
GAGAGAGAGAAAGATCGAGATAAAGCTTCTGAGAAGAGAGAATAAGAAATGGAGAGAGAGTAAGGGAGAGAAGGGGAGAGGATAGGAGCTAGAGAGTGGAGGGTAGAGAGAGGAATGGAGAGAGAAACTGAGAGAGATGCTGAGACAGTGAGGTAGAAGAGCAATTGAGACAGCTAGAGGGGAGAGAGCAAGAGCAAGAGATAAAGTAAGAGCGAGTAAAAGGGTAAGAGTGCAAGACAGTGGTGGGAGAAAGGGGAGAGAAAGAGGATCAGAGAAAGGTTGTGCGATGGTAAAAAAAAGTAAGAGAGAGAAAGATATGAAGAGGGAGAGAGGGAGAGAGATAGTAACAAAAAGAGATAAAGAATAGTGAGCGAGGGAGACGGAGAGGGAGTAAGAGAGAGAGCATAAGAGTGATTATGAGAGATATTTGAAGTGAGAGAGAGTGTGGGAGAGTGAGATTAAGATAGAGAATAGTGAGAAAGAGTGAGAAAGAGATAAGGGAGAGAGGAAAATATGCAACGGGAGAGTGAGATAGAATCTACAAGAGAGAGAGGTAGAAAGAAAGAGAAAGGGAGACTGAGTGAGGGAGTGGGAGTAGGAGTGGAGAGAGTGTGTGAGCAAGAGAAAGTGAGCATGAAAGTGAGAGAGTGAGTAGGTAAAGAGAGATGAAGAGGGAGAGAGAGAGTTAGAGGGATAGGAGGGGAGGGAAGAAAAGATTGTGTGAGAGGGACACACACAATGAGAGTGACAGCTAGAGAAGATGGGAGGGAGAGACCAATAGGGTGAGAGCGTGTGGGCGTGAGGGAGCAAAAGATAAAAAAGAGGAAGAGAGAGAGCATAAGAGTGATTATGAGAGATATTTGAAGTGAGAGAGAGTGTGGGAGAGTGAGATTAAGATAGAGAATAGTGAGAAAGAGGGAGAAAGAGTGAGAAAGAGATAAGGGAGAGAGGAAAATATGCAACGGGAGAGTGAGATAGAATCTACAAGAGAGAGAGGTAGAAAGAAAGAGAAAGGGAGACGTGTGTGAACAAGAGAAAGTGAACATTAAAGTGAGAGAGAGTGAGTGGGTAAAGAGAGATGGAGAGGGAGCGAGAGAGTTAGAGAGATAGGAGGTGAGGGAAGGAAAGATTGTGTGAGAGAGACACACACAATGAGAGTGACAGCTAGAGAAGATGGGAGGGAGAGACCAATAGGGTGAGAGCGTGTGGGCGTGAGGGAGCAAAAGATAAAAAAGAGAAAAAGCAAAAGAGAGAGGAGCAAGAAAGGGTAAGAGAGATGGGGAGAAGGGGAGTCAGAAAGATGGACAAAGATCTTGATATTAAAAGAAAAAATAGTGAAATTTAGAAGGATAGAGAGAGGAAGAAAGTGTGAGAGAGTTGGAGGGTGAGTTAGAATGAGCGTAGAAGAGAGAGAGAGAGAGAGAGAGAGAAATGAGTTAGGGAGAGGGAGTGAGAGAAATGAGTTAGGGAGAGGGAGAGAGAAAGAGAAACACACAATGAGAGCGAAAGGTAGAGAAGATGTGAGGCAGAGACACATAGGGTGAGAGTGTGTGGGCTCGAGCAAGGGATCAAGAGATAGAAAGAGAAAAGAAAAAGTGGGAGGAGCAAAAAGTGTAAAAGAGATGGAGAGAAGGGAAGTCAGAAAGAGGGACAAAGATCTAGACATTAAAAGAAAAAAATAATGAAATTTAGAAGGATAGAGAGAGGAAGAAAATGTTAGAGAGTAGGAAGGTGAGTTAGAATGAGAGTAGAAGAGAGAGAGAGCGAGTGAGAGAGACAAATGAGTTAGGGAGAGGGAGCGAGAGAAAAGAGAGAGCAAGAGCAGGAGGAAAGAGAAAGGCTAGAAGAGTTCATGATAAAGACGTAGAGAGTATGAGGAGGGAGCGGGAGAAGAAAGGAGAGACAAGCGAGAGAAAGAAAGAGCTAGAGAAGGTGGGAGAGAGAGAGATGAGAGAGGAGCTAGAAAGCTAGGGAAGGTGGAAGAGAGAGACATGGAGAGCAGACATGGAGTGAAAGAGTGAAGAGAAAGAGAGGAAAATAGTAAAATAGAAGAGAAATAATGAGAGAGAGGGAGGTAGAGCAAGAGAGGGTGAGAGAGATCAAGAGAGCAATAAAGGAAGAGAAAGGAAAAGAAAAAAAGAGCTAGGGTGAGAGAGTGGAAGAAGAAGTGATAGAGGGGGAGAGGGAAAGATGGAGAAGAGAGATAAGAGATCAAGAGAGACAGTGAGAGAGAGAAGGAGAGTGGATAAGAGAGAGTGAGGGATGGAGAGAGGGAGAGGAGCAAAAGAGAGCGATAAGGACTAAGTGAGAAAAAAATAAAGTGAGAGTGAGAGAATGGTACAAAGTGTGAGAATTGAAGAGACAGAGAAAGTGAGTGTGAGAGAATAAGAGATTGAGAGAGCAAGGAAGAGGAGGAGGGAGAGACAAAAAGATAGAAAATGAGAGGAGTGGGTAGAGAGAAAGAAAAGAGCACGAAAAAAAGGGTGAAGAGAGAGATTGAGAAAATTAAGAGGGATTGAGAGGAAGAGAGAGAAGTGAGAATAAACTTGAGTGAGCAAATGATATAGATAGAATAAGGAAGAATGAGCAAGACAGATAAAGAGAAAATGAGAGAGCAAAAGAAAGAGAAAAATGATCTTCTAAGAAAGAGAGAGAGGGAGGGATAGAGAAAATAATAAATTGAGAGATAGTGTGAGGGAGGGAGAAAGAGAGAAATGGAGGTCACGAGAGGAGGGGAGAGAGGGCAAGAAAGAGGGATAGAAAGTAAGAAATAGAATGAAAGGGAGAGGGTGAGTGAGAGGGAGAGAGGGTGAGAGAAAGAAGATCGAGAGAGGAGCTAAAGAGAAGAAACAACTAGAGCAAGAGATAAAGAGTGAGTGAAAGGGTGAGAGTGCAAGGGAGAGGTGGTAGAGAGGACAGAAAAAGAGGGGCAGACAAATTTGGTGAGAGAGAAAGAGAGAGAGGAAGTGGGAAGAGAAAGGGAGAGATAATGAGGTAAAGAGATAGAGAATAGCACAAGTAAATGAGACAGAGTTAGAGGTTAAGATGAATAAAGAGCAAGAGAGTGATTGTGAGAGATACTTGAAGTGGGAGAAGGGGTGAAATGGAGAATAGTGGGAGAGAGAGACGGAGAAGGGTGTGAGAGAGACAAGAGAGTGAGGTAAAGATTACGAGAGGGAGGGAGAAAGAGAAAGGGAGAGTCAGTGAGGAGTGGGTGCGAAAATGGAGAGAGTGTGTGAGCAAGAGAAAGAGAGAGCTTGACAGTGTAAGAGAGATAGAGAAAAGAGAGAGAGAGAGAGAGAGCACCAGTTGGGGCGAGAGAGTGAGAGCGAGAGGAAAGGGAGAGAGGAAAAGAGAGTGAGAGAGAGACACAATATGAGTGAGAGTGAGAGAGGAAGGGAGGAGAGACAAAGAAGGAGAGAGAGTGTGTGTTGGTGTAAAAAAGGGAGCAAAAGATAGAAAAAGAAGGATTAAAAGAGAGGGTAGGCACAACAAAGTAACAGAGATTTGAGGGAGAGACAGTCAGAGAGAGGAGAGACATTTAAACCATTAGAGGGAGATAAAAAATGGTGGGAGAGAGAGATAAAGAGAGAGAGGGAGGTAAGAAAGTGACATGAGTGAGATAGAGAGAGAAAATAAAGAGAAAGTGCAATAGAGATTAAGGGAGGTAGAGATAGTTCATAATTGACAAAGAGAGAGAGCAGGTGAGAGAGAGAGATGAGCGAGGGAGTGGAGAGAGGGAATTATAGTAATGTGAATATAGTGAGAGATATAATTTGATTGACGTAGAGAGTGAGGAAGAGAGGATGAGGGAGTGGGAGAGAGAGAGTGAAAGTAAAGATAGAGTGGGGTGAGAGATTGGGCTAGAGGTGTCAAAAATTATCCCGACACACCAACATGACTTGAGCTTTACTTGAAAAATCCAAGATAGATTTGACCCAAATATTTCTTGAGTCGGGGTTAGGTTAGAGAATTTGATCCATTTATTATTTGGGTAGGTTCAGATTGAACCCAAATGCCCAAACATGCCCAAATCAAGAAGAAAGTTTAGGTCTTGTTAGGCCTGTAAGTTAAGCTTAAGTTTTGTTTTGGATCAAGTCAAATCATTTTTGGGTCGAGCTCGAACCTGACACCTAGAGTGAGCAAAATAAGAGAGAAGGAAAGGTAGTGACAAGAGTGAGAGAGAAATAGATATGGAGATCTAAAGCTGGATAAATTGAGAGAGTGCAAAAGTGAGGAAGATATAAGGAATGGGATAGAGAAAAAGAGAGAGAGAGAGAAAAGAGAAAAGGAGATAAGTGAAGGTGGGGAAGAAAGATGGAAAGAAGTGAGGAGTAAGAGAGTGAAGAAAAAAATGGAGTGAGAAGAAGGCTTGGAGAGAGGAAAAAGATTTAATATAGGAAGGGAGAGATGGAGAGAGAGAATAGAGAGAAGAGAGATAGAGAGCAAGAAAGAGATAGAGTGAGAGGGAGAGATGGT
>NW_018250721.1:4443-5291 GCF_001263595.1 Phalaenopsis equestris | reverse complement strand
AGAGTGCGAGAGAGGGGTGGTGATAGTGGGAGAGAGAGTGTGTGTGTTTGCAAAAGATGGAGTGCGAGAGAGGAGTGGTGATAGTGGGAGAGAGAGAGGGCAAATGATGGAGAATTTGAGAGAGATAAAGTGAGGGGGAGTAAAAGAGAGAAGGAAGATAGAGTGATAGAGATTGAGGGAGGGAGAGTGAGAGGGAGAAAAAATAAGAGAGAGAAATAAGTGGAGAGTAAGAGAAAAAGAGGAAGGGAGAAGAGAGATAGGTCAATAGAGAACGTGAGGCAAGGAAGGAAATAGAATCAAAAAGCATTAGAAAGATAAAGGAACAGCAAGAGAGAGGGAGATAAAGAAGATTGAGATAATGATTTAAGGGAGGAGAGGACCTAACAGACATAAAGAGAAAGTGAGAGAGAAAGATGGAGTGATAGATATAGAGATTAAGGGAGAGAGAGGGTGCAACGGAATAGAGCAAGAGGGAGAGTGAGAGAGAGAGAGAGATGGAGAGTAAGAGAAAGAGGATTTGTGTGAAGAAATATGGAGTGAGGTCAAGAAAAGGAGGGAAGGAGGGAAGGAGGGAAGGAGGGGGAGAGAAAGAGAGAAATAGATGAAGAAAGAAATTGAAAGTAATTTAGCACAAGAGAGATATAGAGAGAGATAGAGAGCTCAGTGAGGGAAGGTCAGAAAGGGAATGAATGAGAAAGAGAGGTGGAGGGAGAGAGACAGAGAGCTGGGGAGAGCAGAAAGAGAGAGTGCATAAGTGTACGTGAGAGGGAGAAAGATAAAGCAAGAGGGAGTGAGTGAGCAAGGAATTGGAGATGGGAAGATATATTCTGAAAGAAACATAGGGAAAG
>NW_018250721.1:0-4417 GCF_001263595.1 Phalaenopsis equestris | reverse complement strand
AGTGAAACAAAGAGATAGGAAAGAGAATGAAAACAAAAGTAAGAGAGAGGGAAAGCGGATGGAAACAAAAGTAAGAGAGAGGGAAAAGAGAAAGAAGTTAGAGAGAGTAAGAGATGGAAGTGAAAGAATAAAAAGCATTAGTGAGAGAATAAGAGAGAGGGGAAGAGAGGGAAATATAAAGGATGTAAAGAGATAGAGAGAGAGAGGGAGAAGGAATGAGAAGGATGGAACTACAACTAGAATGAGAGAGGGGATGAAGAGTAAGAGAGGGTGAGACACAAATAAAGAAGAGAGATAGATAGATAATTGGAGAATGAGTTAGAGATGAAGAGCATGCAAGAGAGAGAGATCGAAATAAGAGGGAGAGAGGGGTAAGGAGCAAGAGAGTTAGAGGCAGGGAGGGAGGTAGGTTGGGAAGGAGGGAAGAGAGGGAGAGGGAGGAAGAGCAGAAAAGGGTGGAGGAGAAATGGGAGTAGAAACAAAACAAAGATAAAAGACATATAATTAGTGTGAAAGAGAGAGAAAATAGAAGGGAGAGAGATTGAGTGAGATAGCAAGCCTGGAAGAAAGTGAGAGTAAAATGAGTGAGAAAGGGGGAGAGCAATAAACCAAGGGAGGGACAAGAGAAAGTGCGCGTGAGGGATGGAGGGAGGGTGGGAGAGAAGGAGAGATAGAAAGAATAAAGATTCATAAAGTGAGAGAGGAGGGAGGAAGAGGAAGTGGGAGAGAAAGATATAATAAGAACATAGAGCAAGAAGAAAGAGATGATAGTGACGAGGTTATGCAAGATGGAAGGAAAGAGAAGGGAGTGAAGGAATAATGGAATACATAAATGAGTGAGAGGTTGTGAGACGGAGAGAGGAAGAGAGAGAAAGGAGATGAAAGGACAAAGAGAGGGAGGGAGGGATGGAGAGAGAAAGAGGGCGGGAGAAAAGGTGAGTAAGAAAGAGAGAGTGTGAGAAAGTGTGAGAGAGAGCAAAGGTGAGAGAGAGAAGAGAGAGCAAGTAAAGAAAGAGTAGTGAGAGATAGATAGAAAGGAAGAATGAGATGAGGGAGATCATGAGAGAGAAAGAAGAGAGTAAGAAAAGAGAGAGGGAGTGATGGTAAGAATGAGTAAGAGAGCTTGACATAAAAGAGAGAGCTATAGAAATAATATAAGGGAATGGGATAGAAGACTATGCAAGACATGGAGATAGAAGAGAGTGAGAGAACAACGAGTGATAAAAGAGAGATATAGAGAAAATGGAGAGAGATGGACATTAAGAAACAACGAGAGAAGGAGAGAGAAGAATGAAGAGTACTAGAAGAATTATGAGAGACTAAAGGGTGAAAGAGAGATAGAGCAAGAGAGAATGAGAAAGAGAGAGAGAGAGAGAGAGAGAGAGAGAGAGAGGAAGCAAGGATAAAGAGAGAGAAATCGAAAGAGGAATGGAGAGAGATGGGGTGGGGAGAGAGAGAGAGAGAGAGAGAGGAAGAATGAAGTAAGGAAGGGAGGGAGGGAAGGTGATATATAAATTCAGTGATAGTGGTAAGTGCGAGTGAGGGGAAGTGAAAGCAAGTGGGAGGGTTGGAGAAAGAAGGAACAAAAATAAATAATAGAAAGAAAAAAGGGTAGCAAATCAAAAGAGAGAAACAAAAGTGTGGGTGAGAGGAAACGAGTGAGCATAGGAGCTACAGAGTGTGATAGAAAGAGAGTGAGAATTGCTTGAAAAATAAGAGAAGTAAGAGAAAGAGAGGGAGGGAGGGAGGGAGGGAGAGAGAGAGACTATGACAAAGATAGAGCGATAGGGATATAAGAGGGAAGGTTATAGAGAGATAATGAGAGACATGGGAGAGAGTGTGAGACTGGAAGAGAGGAAGATGAGAGAAGAGAGAGAATATGGGAGGAAGAAAGGGAGGGAGAAAAGAGGGAGAAATAGAGTGAAAGAGAGTGGAGGAGGGCGTTGAGGGGACCTTCCTGCTGCTTGTTGTGTAGCTCTAATGAGGAAACTGTTGATCATCTGCTCTTCACATGCTCTTTTGTTCAACAAGTGTGGACAAATGTGATGAACCATCACTCTATTCCCACACTCAACCGCAAATACTAGAATATCCTACTTAGTTGAATTGATTGGCAAGCTGCTTCATCTCCCTCATTTCTTAGTATTGTTGCTTGGTTTGCTTGGATGGCTAGGAATCAATCCAAATTTGAAGATAGAGTTCAGTCAACAAAAAGAGTCACTACCAGAGCGAGAGGGAGGCAAATATACAGAGACAGGAGAGAAATAAGAGAGTAGGGATGGACTGAGTACAGAGGCGGGAGAGTGAGGGGAAGGGGGAAGATGGAGAAGAGGTTGAATAGAAAGAGAGGGATGAGAGGTAGAGCGAGCAAGTGATAAAAAGTTGAAGAGATAACGGGGAAGGAAGGAGGGAAGGAGAGGGCACAAGAGAGTGAGAGAAAGAGGTAGAGAATGAGAAAAGAGCACGAGAGAGTGAGAGCAAGGAAAAAAGACAGAGAGAAATAGTTAGATAGAGATGGAGAGAGAGAGAGAGAGAGAAGGAGAGTGTGAGAGAATTAGAGTGAGGTGACAGAGAACGAGCATGAGAGAGAGGTGAAAAGAGATGGAGGGAGGGAGAGTGAGACAGAGAAAGGGAGAGAGAGCAGGAGGGAGGGAGAGTGAAGAGAGTAAGATAAAAAGAGAGAAGATAATAGAGAGAGTGGGTGATAAAAGAAGAGAGAGTGAGAGAGATAGAGTGAGCAAGCAAGTGAAAGGGACAAAGAGAGGGAGGTGCAGAGATGGAGGGAGGAAAGAGAGATTATAAGAAGTAAAGCGGAAGAGAGAGAAAGATAAAGAGGGAAATGAGATGGAGGGTCAGAGAGGGAGAAAGAGGGTGTTGGGAGAGAGACTAAGAGAGAGAGGGAGAGAGGGAGGGAGGGAAGGAGGGAGGGAGTGCGAGGGCGTGAGAGAGGGGGATAGAGAGGTGAAGGTAGGAGAGATGGAATATATGGGAGAGAGATAGGTATATAGTGGAGAGAGAGCGAGAGCGAGGGAGGGAGAGTAGGTGAGAGAGAGCGAGCAATGGTGTGAATGATAGAGAGCTCTCGAGAATGGATAAGGGGAAAGAGCGAAGGAGAGAGAAGGAGAGAAAGATAGTAATAAGGTGTGAGAGAAAAAGGGAAAGCGCGATGGAAGGATATAATTATATCGGGGAAAAGAAAGGAAATGGAGAGAAAGTGAGAGAGAGTTTTGAGAGAGCGTTTAAGAAGAGAGAAAGAAAGAATGAAAAAGATAGAGAGAGAGAATATGAGAGGTAGTGTTAGAAAGATAATAGAAAATGTATAAGAGATGGTAGAGAGAGTAGAGGAGGGGACAGGGAAATAGAGACAGAGGAAATGAGATAGGGAAGGGGAGAAAAAGGGATGTAAGGAGAGCATTTCAGGGTTGTAATGAGGTAGATATTAGAAAGAGAAAGAGAGTGGGAGAGATGGAAAGAAAGAGAGAGATGGGGAGCGAGAGAAAAAGCAAGTGACAAAGAGTGATAGAGTAATAGAGAGTAAGAGAGAAGAAAGGAAGAGTGAGAGAGATAATAAGAGAAGGATATAGCAAAAGAGGTAAAAGAGAGGAAGGAAGAGTGAGATAAAAAGATAAAGAAATTGAAGGAGGGAGGTAGAGTGAGACAAAGAGAGTGGGATTGTGCGAGGAAGGGAGAGAGAGTGAAGTGAGTAAGAGAGAGAGATGTTTCTTAAAGAGAGATGTAGGAGAGAGAGAGCAAGAGAGCAAATGAGGGAGAATGTGAGAGAGATAGAATGAACAATCAAGTGACAGAGACTGAGATAGGGAGGTGAAAGATGGAGAGAGAGATGAAAGAGGTAAAGAGTGGGGACGAGATAGAGGGAGGGAAAAAATGGAGAGAGAAATGTAAAGAGTTAGATGGGAAAAGAGAAAGGGATACAGAGAGTATGATAAGTATGTTGAAAAAAAAGAGAGGTAGGGTCATACTGAATGAAAGGGAGCGGGGGAGAAAGAGATTGAGTTAGGGAGTGGGAGAGTGTGAGAGAGGGAGAAACATATAAAGAGAGCGATGGAGAGAGGTAGAGAGAGTGGGGGTGGGAGAGAGAGAAATATTGAGGTAAGATGGAGAGAGAGAGATAGGTAGAGATTTCAAGAGTTGTGTGGGAGAGATGAGAGAGAGCTAGAGCAATTAAGGGAGAGAAAGTGAGAGAGACCGAGCAATGGAATTAGAGAAAAAGAGATAGAAAGACATATCAAGGAGATAGAAAGATGGAAAATGGAGCGAGAAAGAGAAAGAAAAAGGAGAAAAAAAGAGAGAGTTAAAAAGAGAAAGAAGAAAGAATGAAAGAGGTTGAGAGGGAAAGAGAGAAAATGTATGAGAGATCATAGGGAGAGTAGAGAAGGGAGGGAGAGATAAATATAGA
>NW_018250720.1:205515-209048 GCF_001263595.1 Phalaenopsis equestris | reverse complement strand
CTCATTCCTATGGCGTCCAATTCCCTTGATAATCCTGGAATGTGAGTTTTCAATCGGTGAAAGTTTATTAGTGCGGAAGCACAGCCATTCTTCAACAAGTTACTGACAAAGAAAAGATTGATCAATGAACGAGGATTCGTAAATCAACGATTGAATAATCCCTCTAATGCAATTGAAGAGATGATAGTGCGGCAAAGATGGGAAGTGTTGTGCTATACTCCCGCCGCCGTGGTTGTTCCTGTGATAAAAAAATTTTATGCAAATTTACATTTATGCAAATTTACATGGATGCAAATTTACATGGAATCAACCAGGGAGTCATTTATGTACGAGGCAGATGGATCACTTTCACTCCTGCATGAATCAATGAATTATACATGATTGAGAACGTTTTTGTCTGCCACTATTCCATTTTCGTTCCATTGAGAAACCAGATGAATGAAATTTATTAATATTTAACGGATGAAACTAACGACTGGGAAATGAGAAAAAATGGGTATGTTAGTTTTTCTGCGACACTCCTAAATCCCGTTTTGAAACACTGGCACTTTTTCATTTCTGCGAAACTGTTACCGACAATGAAGATCGGTAAAGTTTCTAAAGAAAGTGTTATTTTGAATTATTGCATCCAAAAGGGACTACCGATCGATATTGGATCAATAATTGTGAAGTCGATTTTGGGCCTGATCGTTCATGAATCAACTTATAGGCTTAGACACCCCTCCACAATTTCTCACTTTGCAGTCAGTTCCAAGTGTCCTACAAAAATTGGGAAAATGTACTTCTACCTTGGAAGCCTTTGGATCCAACTGAGAGATTCCCAGCTTTTGAAGTTGAAAATGACATGGCCATTATAGTATATCATCTCAGAATTCATTCACTGCCAGTTCAACCCTTATTTCCTGACAAGTCTCTAGTGATATTGCGCCGAATCAAGAAATTAGAGAAGGAGGTACAAAATGTCATGAATGTGATTAATAATATATCCTATTTCTTCAATTATATAGATTGGAGGATGAAAGAACATTTTGAGCACTCTGTACATTTAGAAAATAGTTTGATACGGCTGATGAGGAGGATGAAATTAATAGAAGAGGATTCTACTGAAGAATTTCCATTCCGACCCTTCTACAACATCTTCGTTCATGTGCAATCAATGGGTGATCTCAGAGGAGAATCTAGTACTGAATCTGATGAATAGTAGATTTATATTACTACCTGTCTGTATGTCTATGTAATTTGAACTTTGTATTTGCTTTGCTTTAGAATTATGCTTTTAGATCTTTGTATAGTTGAGACTAAGCATAGGATGTTTTGTTTTCAGCGTTTTGAGCGTTGTGGCTTGGATTATGACGCTAAATTAATGTGTTGAGGTTGAGAAAATACCAAACTTAGGTGTGTTTTGTAACGTATATTGTACCCCTTGGAATTTATATATAAAAGTGATGTTTTGTGTTGTTAAAGTTTATTTGTGATAAGTACATCATTTAGTCACTTAAAATTATGTCTATAATGATTGAAAAGAAGTCGTTAAGGCTTGAAATTGATCGAAATCACAAAAATCTAGGATTTGAACCAAAATCAGTAGAGCCCGCCGACGGCGCCCTCGACGCCGCCGACAGCGGATTTTTCCCGAAACTTAGGTTCAAAATTTCAATAGAGCACGCTGACGGTGATCTCGTAAGAAAACACCTTTAACCGCAATTTTGACCAGTCAACCGCCACTATTCATCATCCCTTTCCTCCTAAAAATGCAATTTTCGACCTAGGGCTTGAGAGATCTTGGATTGGGAGGCAATTTCATGGTTTTTTGACACCGGATTTGATCATCTCTAGGTAAGAGCTTCACTCCAAGTAAAAAATATTTGATTTTCACCATTGATTTCTTCCACATTGAGGAGATCCAAAAAAATTGAGAATGTGAAGAAATTTTGGGAAGAAATTCATGGATCCTAGTGTTGAACTCTTAAAATTAATATTGGAAGCCATTATTTGCATATTTGAAGTGAATTTTGAAAATTTTCTATAATTTGATTAGATTGAAATGACTCCACGTCAAAAGAGACGAATTGTGTTTGACGACTCTCTCTTTGTCAATGCAAATGCTCAATCAAGTTTTAATTTAATATTTAAAGGAAAGAAGTGTATACAAGATCGAGTTTTTGAAAGTCCGGGAAGAGAAATTGAATGAGTTATTGCCGAGCGGAGGTGAGAAAACTTTTGTTACACCACCAATAAAGCTGATGCAAATGTTGTGAAGGATTTCTATGCCAACATATTCTATTCTGAAGATGGAATCGTTCAAGTGCGGGGATTTCCTGTTGAATTTACTGTCGCCCGCATCAACACCTTTTACAAAATCCTAGACTCTTATATCTGCCAATATGAATGCTTCAGTACTATGGACAGTACTATGGAAGACCCCCTGAATGATGTGATCAACTTTCTCACTGATGGGAAATGAACATGGAAGATAAAGCAGCGAGAACAAGTAAATTTTTTTGCTTCCATGTTGAATGCCACCTCTAAAGCGTGGCACTATTTTATTTTTTGTACTCTGTTACCGACTTATCACCATAGTAAGGTAACTAGAGATAGAGCTATTCTGAATTTCTGTATTCAGAATAATAGAACTATAAATGTGGGGATAATTATTTTTAAGAATATATTGACTACGGTAAGGAGTGAGACTAGTGGATGTCCAGGACATCCTGACCTTATTTATACACTTTGCCAACTTTCTGGAGTGGAAACTGGAGATGAAGAATGCCCTATGAAACACATTAGTAAGACCAATTTGAAAACTTATGAATCCCATGAGAAGTGGAGAACTGGAAGTAGAAGTCAAGAGTCTTCTACTAGTAGAGATGTCCCCTCTACAAGTTATGAGCTTCCACCTTCTAGTTCCTCTACCCTCACTGATTTGATGAATGAGTTGACCTTGCAGCAGAAGAGCATAGAATTAATAAATGAAAGGATTGGAGGTTTAGAACGTCGACATGATTATGATAGTGAGTACCTTCAGAGAATCAAATTTTGAGATAGCTTATTACGAAGGTCAGGCTCGACACTACAGAGGTGAGCCTGATGTTACTTTTCCTGAGTGCCACCGATATACTCAGTATCAGCCCGATCCACCTGCTGATCAAGGAGATGAAGACATAGTTTGAGATTTTGATATTTGATGTAATTGATGTACTTGTACTTGTACTTTTATTTCTGTGATCTTTTGTAATAGAAATGGATGTTTGTGTGTATTTGGACTTTTATTTTTATTGTTATGTTGCACTTGGATAGTTTTAACTTTTGTTATAAAGTTAGTGTTATAGTTAAATTTGTATGTGTAGTATAATAGATGTTGAGTAGTATTTTGGAATGTAATGTGATTTTTATTTCACATTCTAATTGTAATTATTTTGTGTAGTATTGTGGTTGTGTTAGAAAATATTGTGCTTGTTTAATGCTTTAGATTTATACTTATTTTAAAATTTCATTACCCATAAATTTATCTAATGATTTATATGTGTAGAAAG
>NW_018250720.1:202851-203449 GCF_001263595.1 Phalaenopsis equestris | reverse complement strand
TGTAGATGTTAGCCCTCAGGTGAGGGGAACGTGGGAGCTTCGAAGTGAGAGCCGGTATCCTCCCAGCCTAGCCGCAGATTCTGTAAACAAGCATAGGATTAATCAATGTTCTTTATGCCTGGACCAAAGGGTAAATAATATGTATGCTCCTATTTGACATAATATAATTTGAACTAATTCACTTTAACCATTCACTATAATTTCTTGATAAGGAGAAGGATGGTTTCTGATCGCGACTTTGTATATGCTTAAAAATATAAGTATTTAATATTGCTGCTAAAAGATTTACTTCCTCAGAAGTTGTACCAAATCCGTAATTACAGTTATAGATTCGATAAATATGGATGAAATAAATATTCAATAATTGTAAAGTCACACTTATCAACGCAAGTATACGTATCGCTCAAGTACTATAGGACTCTAATGGAGTCCTAGATATCGATCCCATAGGGAGTAGGATTAGATCTACAAACTAAGATTTTAGAAAAAGCAATACTTTAATCATAACAATGAAGTTCAATTTACTTATCTGTCACTAATAGGCAATTGCAATAAATATGTAATTTTAATAACTATTAAATAACGAATGATACTAATG